>NC_056732.1:1058326902-1058626902 GCF_019279795.1 Protopterus annectens
TGTTTTATCCTTCTCAACAGTGTTTATTATGTTTCACACTTAATAGACAAATGTGGGACTTGCACCATGATCTACAGAGTGTATATACTGTGTGGATCACTGTGATTAGCAGATGTCCTACATACACATGATTCACAGGTGTAGTTTATATATTGGCTATCACAGAAGTACATTACATGACTTTTATTCAATTTATGTTTTCCGTGTTTGCCCTAAGCTGCTGACTGAGCAAATAGTGGTATTAAAAAAAAAAACAAAAATCAAATAAATAGCATTATAAAATAATTGTTCGTACACATTAAACATTTTTACACAAGTCTGGAGTTGAACTGTCACACCAATGAACCTACATAACACAGCAAGGGCGTCTTATTCCTCTTTGAAATAAAAAAGGCTTTGCAGCAGGAATGCAAATCATTGTGCATATAAGGAAGTCTCATTTCATCCACAGTATTAGCAAAACATGTAACACTTGTACACTGTCACTTATTTGTGTGTGTGCTTTAATTACATATTTAGTGCAATGACTGGCCACACAATTTATGAGTATTGTTTGCATCAATGCAGCCCTGTCTTATCCTTGTATTGTGTTCATTCTTCTCTTATCTGAGCAGTGATCTCAGACATGCAGTCTGTAAGGCATACTGTCCTTGAAATATATGAGAATATTAAAAAAAGTAATATACATTTTTTACAAAAGCAGGGGTGTTTGGATGTTAGTGAAGAGAAACTGAGAAATGTGTGCTGCTCACTTCCATTTAAAACCTTGATATAATTACTTCTACACTTTTTAAGTGTATCCTGGCTGACAAACCCACTGCAGGTAAGGGAATTTGAATTGTGTATTCCTTCTTCCTCCCACTAACCATTCACAGTTGCAATCCATTAGCAACAAATATTGAAATAGTGCCTACACTATGTTTACATCTGTTACACAAAGCCAAACGTGTGGGATTCAGCCATTCTAATGAGTTTACCTCTCATTTGCATCTTCATCTTCATTGTGCTCAGAGGCATGAGTCTACACCATAACAAGGTAACCATGTAGCAAGGGAACGTGAAGGTGAAAGGACTTGTGTATTTGTAGAACACAGTGAATTGACATTCCTTTAAATTTATCTGCTCAGAAGGCTTCTGATGTTGCTAAAATATGCTTGTATTTTTCAGGGGCATGCTAGATTTGTTCATGTTATGAAGAAAACTGTTATGCATATGCACTAGGGGATTAAACTATCTGTATGCACTTCTTATACTTCACTCCTGACATAGGCATTTTTGCCATGCATTGACTTTCACAAATACACAGCCTAATTAGCTGTAATTACAAGCATTATGGTTAAAACTGGCTACCTTACATTCATTTCTATCCTATTTCATTGCGATGTAAAGTACTATATTGTCAATGGCACAGGGGTGTAATGTTTCTAAGATGGCACACAGCACCACCAGTGGATTGCTGGGCACAATGAGAGGTGCCTAGCAACTGTATACAATTTACTTTTGAGTTGTACATGTGCACATATTTTGTGAAAATTGTGAGGGAAGCATTCATAACAGGTGAATTATGTGTTATTCCTTGGAGTCTATAAACTGTCACTTTCCTGTTTTTTTTTTGCGGGATGGTGAGCCAAGTACTAATAGTGCATTCCACATCATCAGTTGGGTTTCAAGAGTTTTGCTCTTGCTGTTGTGTAGTCATCCTGGTATTTCCATGTGTGTGTACATGGAAAATTGTATGAAGTCAGTGGCATGTTCTAGCATAACATTCAGGAATTGATGTAGGATCCTGGATGCTGATTTATTTATTTTTATTTATTTATTGCAGTTGGTTTACCAGGATAGTCCATTGGGCCATTGAAGAACCCGTTTTCAATGGAGTCCTGGGGAGAAAAGCTCCAAAAAAGAAAATCAATTTACAATAACATTGACCGTAAATATATAGGTACATACTATAAAAGAACATAAGCAAAACTTCAGAAAAAACATAAATGTACTTAACATTTGTCAGTGACAATCTTGGTACAGGCTAACGAAGGAATAAAAGCAAAACATAAAAGCATTTTAATGAACGAACCTAGTAGATGAATAGAGTAGAATGTTAGTACAGGGAAAGGTAGAGTTGGTTATGTGGGGTGGGTACAAGAGCATTCCCATTGAGATTCTAGGTGTAAGAAAAGTGATTTCTTGAAGGTAGAGTGGTTAGAGGTAGTGCGGATGTTTGGTGGTAGGGAATTCCAGAGGCGAGCAAGGCTGAAGGAAAGGAGGTTTTTGCCTGGGGGATGATTCGGTTTGTGGACCTCTAGAAGATTTTGATTATTAGACCTTAGAACTCTATTGGTTAATTAGTGAACGGGGGAGTGTGTTTGTTAGGACAGAAGTTTGCTATACAGTGTTACCCTTATTCAAAGAAACAGGAACAAATGTGCATGTCTTTAAGATGTGAAACCACCCCCCCCCCCCAAAACAAAAAAATGAATATTCACTCTTTGTCTGAGTTCTGGGGAGGTGCTTCCAGTTGGAAAGTATCATTTGAAAACTGAAAACAATTTTACTTTTTTGTAGAAGTAAGACTATATTTTATTAAAGTTGTAGCATTATTTTCATGTCTCCTAAGAGAACACAGGGTGGGCTTTGTAATCTGTTTCCAAGACAGGGGCAGAATCTGCTATTCAGTATCTTGAAGGAAGAGTGGATAAAAGATAATTGCTTTTGACTGGTATAGGTTGTCAAGTCAAAACAACAGGATATCATGTGTAACAGATACTTTCTTCTTCTTCTTCTTTCTGATTTTCCCGGTTAGGGGTTGCCACAGTGGATCACCTGTCCGCTCATGATTGGCAGTGGAGTTTTACAGTGTCAAGCTGCCAGCCCGGCACCCATCCTTCCACAGAAGGCACACACACACACACACACACACACACGCACTCACACCTAGGGCCAATTTAGAGAGTCCAATCCACCTGCAGCATGTATTTGGGATGTGGGAGGAAACTGGAGCACCTGGAGGAAACCCACGCGACCACAGGGAGGACATGCAGACACCGCACAGAAGGCACCCCAGCCGAGGATCGAACCAGAGAAGTGTAACAGATACTTTATGAACAAAATTTTAAGTAGAACATAGGATTGTGTATGTGAACCTTATTGTTAGATATGAATTAAAATAATAGTTGTAATGTGAATGGACCCTTGTGAGACAGACTGCCTTCTTGTGTTACAGAAGTCCTTAACAATAAAGCAACTACAAAGCAGTTTCTCTGTTTGCTATTTTATGGAGAAATGTGCTTATGCATGAGCCACCTAAAGTAAGTAAATATGTACTTAATGGGGCAAGGTAAGTGGGGGGTTCACTGGAAGTAGAAAAGGAAGGGCAGGTGTGAATGGGTATGACAGATTGCAGTGTGATTTGGAAAGGGTGAGTATACAGATGGTTAAGAGGTGAGAATATAAAATTGTTAAGGGGCCTTTGGAGTGTAACTTGTTATACTGAAGAGGTCCCTGCATTGTAAATTGTGAGGAAGCCAGAACTGTTTAATACCAGCTCTGGTGCACTACACAACCATTTTAACCACCTCTCCAGTTAGTAGAGAATAATTCAGTACTAATGAACATCAGAAACCAAAAGAATCTAGGAACAAGTCTTTTTTTTTCAAAAGGCATGTATCATTTTTCATTTCTCCTAACCTCATCTAGTGAAAACAATCTGAACTCCCTAGTTACAGTTTTCCATAAGAAATTGCTGCTGGTGTGGTTTCTAAGTGTGGTCCGCCATTCATTTTTTATTTGGGAGATTTTGCTTTTCTCTATGTTTGTGTGACTATGAAGTTGTGTTTTATATATATATATATATATATATATATATATATATATAATTTATTTATTTATTTGCAGTTGGTTTACCAGGATAGTCCACTGAGCCAAAAGAACCCGTTTTCAATGGAGTCCTGGGGAGAAAAGCTCCAAAAACAAGTAGCAAGGTTACAATAAGGTATTTGGTTACAATTATACAATTACTATGGACTAGTAAAAAAAATGAAGGAAACTTAGAAAAACAGCAGACTAGTGAACAACTATATACAAATATTACAATCTTGTATAGCTGAAAATAAAAAATTCACAATATAGAAACTGAGAAGCTTTTTCAACTTAGGGTAGGTTACACTTGAGGTATCTTTCATGCATTCAGGATGAATAGCTTAATACAAGCAAGAGAAAGATATATAAGCTGACATAGAATTTTTACAATATGGAAACTGAGAAGCTTTTTCATCTTAGGGTATGTTACACTTAAGAGGTACCTTTCAATTATTCACAAAAAATAGCTTAATACAAGCAAGAGCAAGATCTATGAGTTTAGGAGAGTAAGTGGAAATTCCCATTATGAATAGGGGAGGAGAAGTGGAAATTCCCAGTATGAATGGGGGAGGAGATTATGTGGGGTGGGAGCAGGAGCATTCCCATTGGGAAATGAGGTGTGAGCGAAGGGATTTTTTGAATGAGAAATGATTTGTGATAGTACAAATGGATGGGGGTAAGGAGTTCCAGAGACGAGCAAGACTGTAGGATAAGAGATTTTTTCGAGAGGGACGAATTGGTTTATAGGTTCATAGTTTCATAGATTAGTACTAGGCTAGCTGCCCTTGCAAGCCATTTTAAGCCTAGCCAATTATCCCTTGTGAGATTTAAACCCTGCACCTTGTGTTTGCAAGGCAAACACCTTAACCATTAGGCCACCCTTTATGCAAGTGAATTAGGTTTTGGTTGTTAGATCTTAGTATTCTATCAGGGAGGTGCATTTTAAAGGTAGAGGAAAGGGAGGGGCAGAGGGAAGGATTGAAGATGAGCTTGTGTGCAAGTGTCAGTTGGGCGTAGGTGAGGTGATTGGGTAGTTGTAACCATTTTAGTTTGTGGAGAGCCAAACAGTGGTGTGAGGAGGACTTATGGGAGATAGAAAACTTGGCAATTTTGTTATAGCAAGAGGAGAGTTGTGTTTTGAGTGAAGATTGTAGGTTAGTTAGGAGTGGGGCTCCATAGAGGAGGGAGGGAATGAGAAATGTGGTAGATAGGGTGTATTTGGTGGAGGGTGTAAGATAACGATTCTGTCGGTAGAGCATGCCAAGTTTTTGGAGTTTTTTTTTTTTTTTTATATTTAATTGAAGGTGGCAATTGAATTTAAGCTGACTGTCAATTTGGACCCCAAGTAATTTGGCCTCAGATACCAGTTCGAGAGGTGTATTGTTATGACTAGTAATAGAGAAATTACTTGGATTGAAAGAGGTAGCTTTAGAGGGGGTGAATACCATTAATTTGGTTTTGGAGGCATTGAGTACAAGGTGATGTGTTTTCATCCATTGTTCGTTGGTTGAAAATGCATCTTGAGTAAGATTTAGAAGTGTGGGGATGGAGGTAGCAGAACGGATAATAGAGGAATCATCTGCGTATTGGATAATTTTTATTAAAGGGATGGAGTTGTGGAAATCGTTTATGAATATATTGAAAAGAAGGGGACCCAGTATAGATCCCTGGGGAACACCAGTTGGGGTGTTGATGAAAGGGGAGGTGGCTTTTTTCCATCTTACTGCTTGATATCTATTGGATAAGTAGCTATTGAACCAGTTCAGAGAGGAGGGTGACAAGTTAAGCTTGGTGAGTTTAGTTAGTAGTAAATTGTGGGAGATAGTATCAAAGGCTTAGAGAGATCTAGTAGGAGAGTAGAGACAATGTGGCCAGAGTCCCGGGCTTTGTTCACAGCTTCCAGGAAGGAGAGAAGGGTAGTCATAGTACTGTGACTGGGTCTGAAACCATGTTGTGTTGGAGTTAGTAGGTTATTGTCTAAGAGGTGTGGTAGGAGTTGTAGATGGATACACTTTTCTAAAAGTTTAGAGATAGGAGATAGGATAGCGATGGGACGGAAATTAGTGATATTGTTGTTGCTGCAGCCTTTATGCAATGGTGCAACAAAAGCCTTTTTCCAGATTTGGGGTACTGAGCTTTCTTGAATGGAACGGTTGATTAGAATGCTGATGGGGTAGGCAATGGCTTTGGCAGCTATACTGAGAAAGTAAGAAGGAATGTTATCAGGAGCATTAGAGCATGGTTTTAGTTTCTGAAGTAGTTTTTTTATGGTGGATGTTGGTATAAATTTTAGTGAGAATGGTGGAGAAAGGGGGGGATTTAAGGATGTTGATGATGGAGAGGAGATAAGGGGAGAAGCAGTGGTAAGGGGTGAAAAGTTGGTAGGGGAGGATGGGGGTGTAGTGAAGGGTGTGGTGGGGTAGAAGATGAAAAAGATGAGGTTAGTTTGGAATCAATGAAGAAGTTGTTGAATTGAGTGGCCAAGTCTATGTCTGGAGAGTTAGGGTCTTAGATGGGGTTATCTGGTTTGCTGGGATTAAGGAGGGTGGAGATACATTTCCAAAATTGTTGAGGGTTTGCTTTATTGTTGCTTTGGAGTATGGAGATGTAGTTCTGTCTATCGGAAATGATAAGCTTTTTTACTTTTTTTCTGAGTGTTTTGTATTCATTTTGGGCTAGGGGAGTCCTATGTTTCTGATATGATGACCATGCTTTATCTCTAAGGTGCATAGTTGCTAGTGTGGTTTTTGTTAACCAAGGGGCAGTTTTGTTTTTTATTCTTTTTGTTTTTATGGGGGCATGTTGCTCTAAGAGGTTTAAAAAAGTTGAGTTGAAGTGGATGACTGCTTGTTCCAGGGGTAGAGTTTTTAGGGTGTTCCAGTTGATTGCTTTTAGAGAGTTGGAAAAGGTAGTGGGGTTGAAGTTTTTTTGGCAGCGAGTAGTAATAAAAGTCGGTGTGTGAATGTGGGCAAGTGGTCACTAAGGGAATCAGACAGAGTGCCACTATTTGAGAAGTAATGAGGGTGGAGGACTAATATCCAGTCTAGGGTACTATCACTGGAGAGGTTTTTTGAGGGCCAAGTTATGGAGTTGATCAGCTGAGAAAAGTTGTAAAGGTTAATGTTAAGTGGGTTTGTGGCAGACTGTATTGCAGACCAATTGATATTCATATCACCCATAAGTATAGTTTCATTGTTAATGTTATTGGAAAGCCAGGAGAGGATGTCCTCTAGTGTAAAAATATTGTCGCCTGGGGGGGATGTAGAGGGAGGCTATGTATATGTGTTTATGTTTATTTACTTGAAGTAATGCCAGGAGTAGTTCTGCATTATTGAATTGGGGAGTTGGTTTGTTATAAGGAGTAACTGATAAGGAGGATAAGTATAGAAGGGCTACTCCACCTCCTTTTTTGTTGGTTCTGTCTTTTCTGATTATAGAGTAGTTGGGTGGAATTATTTCGGAATCTTTTATATGGCGTTTTAACCAAGTTTCAGAGATGGACAAAATGTCTGGTTTGTTATATGTAAGCCAGGCATGCAGATTAGGGATTTTGTTAACAATACTTTGGGCATTTAAGGAGGTAAGTAGTATAGATTTATCTATTGAAGGGGGTGGGGATGGGCCTGGGTGGGGTGTATGTCTCCTGATAATAGAATAGAAGTCACATATAGCATTAGGCTGGAGAGGTACTTTGTCTGCTTAGAGTCAGGGTTGAGCTTTGCTAGATTTATGAGGGATGAGTTAGTTGCTGTAGGGATAGGATATTTGTGAGGAGTTATAAGTTTATAAGAGAAGAGAAGATGATGTTTTATGGGGTATAGGCATGGAGATATTGGGAAGTGTGAATATAAGACAGGTGGGCTAAGATGGTTTGTAGTATGAAAGGATGGAGTGTGGTTGTAGTTAGTTGGCTGGGTGAGGTAGTAGGTATAGGATATGGTGAGGAACAGTAGTAGATGAACAGAGAAGAATAGGGCTTTTGAGAGCATAGTGAGATAGGTTACTGAGAGTAGGTATGTAGTGGCTGGCTAGTTTACTAGGGTAAGAGAGTTGTAAATTTTGGGAGGAGACTGAGAGGGGAGGTACAGTAGAGTATTGGTGAATGTGGGGAGGAGTAAGAAGTAGGTGTAGAAGGGAGGAGGTGACTAGTTAGTTGGGGCGGGGTGATGGTTGTGGCTAAAGGGTATAAGTGTAGAAGTGCTGGGGGCGGGTGGGAATTAACGGCAGGGTAGGGGACCGGAGTGAGCCCGCAGGGCGAACAGAGCTGGTAGAGCCAAGGGAAGGCTGAGGATGAACAAGAACCAATCTGTGGAGTACTAGTAGCCGAAGGTGAGTCCAGGGCACAGGGATTAGGTGGGATGGGGTGAGCCTAGAGTTGAGAAAGGGGAGTAGAGAAAACTTTATTATAGATTTAAGCAGATAGCAAAAAATTAAGTAATAGATAGTGAAAATAAAGTAAAGAAGTATTAAGTCAGAAATTGTGAGGAGAGGGTGCCACCTAGCGGACAAATGCTATAGTACACCTGTGACTCCGCAAGGACAGATCCCTAGAGTGGGAGGAAAGGGGAGAGTCCAACGTAGACCGGAGGGCTAGAAGAGGAGCCAATTATGTGGGGAACAGAGATGGGAAGGATTAGGCTGCTGGCTGTCCTGACAGATGAGCATGCTAAACCACCTAGCAGGGACTTCTGGCAGAATACAATCTAGTATGTAGGATTATCAACAGTTACCCATACTTTCTTAAGTCCGTTAATGGATATTCTTCAGGGGGAGGCTTGGTCCTATTCCCGTAATGGAGAAGCTTGGTCCTATTCCCTTAATGGGGAATATTAGAATTATTTTAGGTCTGGGTTTCCAACAAGGAGCAGTTACAACAGGGTGAAGCAGGACAGTTTTATATATATATATATATATATATATATATATATATATATATATATATATATATATATATATATATATATATATATAAGTTCTGGAGAGTATAGTGGGGGTATCTGCCATTTGTGGAGTGCAGAGAAGCTGTCTCCTTCAGAATTTAATGTTATCATCAAACTGAATTCCTTACTAGCTGTGTTTGGCAAGTTGTTTCCTTGCCAAGTTGTAACTCGAATCATATTTAATGAACAATATGCTACAGCACTGACTTTTCTTTCAAGATTGAGTTTTAACCTCTAAAGCCAAACTCTCATTATGCACAAATAATGTTTAACTGGCATCAGCTCAGACTGAATGGCAGTGAAATTTGATATTGCTTCAACACATCCTTATCAGTAGAGAAAGCAATTCACAATTTAATTTTGTATCATTATTTCATGGGGTACAGAAGCCAGTGTAATATTCTGAGTCCTCCTTTCAAGCTTGTATGAAATTATAAAAACCTTTCTTAAACTTAAACCTGCTAAATGTGTTGTGGGACAGTCATAATGGAGTAGACAACAAGGCCTGTTCATGGTCACAATGTCCTGTCAGCCCCCCTCTACACCCTAAACCCATTTTCCTATTTGTATAGCTCATTTTTTCTCAGCTTTCATACCAAATCACTTGATGGCCCAAAATCGCACTGCTACAAATATTTCGGCCTCCGTTGCTTGCAGCTATTCATTCATTAATACTAATAGGTGAATGTTCAGCTCTACAGCTGTTCTCCTCCTGCCTCATGTGGTTTTGTCATTATTCCCAATGACTGCACACCCTACCATTGCTCCCCCATCCAGAATTTGTTGCACTATGTCCATAGACCAGTAAAAAGATACTTTCCTGGAGTACTGGTACTAGTGTGTGCAAATGGTAAATAATAATTACCAAAGCCAGTAAAATTAAAATACATTTCTTAGGAACATTCAAGCATAGGTTAGTAGATACAGATCATTGTCAGTGTCTTGCTGATCTGCATTTCAGGAGCTCCTAGGATGGTTTGCTATCATAATCTAAAGGCCACTTTGTAAGAAATCATCTGAGTTGATTCATTACTTTATAATTTATGGGAAACACACAGACATGCATACAAACTGTCACTAAAGGATGGTCGATCCACTACAGCAGTTAAAAATTAGTAAGCAAGCAGTTATAAAATTTATTCAGTTTCTGAATCAAACTGAGAAATGAGATATGCAGTAATAAAAGTAAATAAGAATTGTTTAATGAGGGTCAGGAAAAGTGCAGCGAAAGGAAATACAATACATACATGCAATAAAATTAACAAATTTAAACTGATTGTATACTAGGCAAGTTTTTATTGCTAAATGCAATGAGAATGCAAACCAAGAAGTAGGTTTGTGATTAAGTAGGAAAGACTCATGAATGTCCCAGTGCATGTGGAAACTGCTTTGTCTGAGAGAGCTACATTTTACAGAAAGCTCCCACATCTTAGCAATTTTTTGACAGTACCTGGACACCCCAAAGCCATACAGCTATAAAAGTAAGCATCTCTATATATGTTGGAAGAGATTGGCCCTATAAATGCAGACAGAGAAAGCCAGTGCCCAGATATTCCAACACAATGTGCAGATACATATCAGAATAAATGAAAACAAACAGTATTCTGTGCACACACAGGACCATTCACACAAATGGGCATAACTTTTATTGGGTTTGTAAGGACAGTTGCCAAATGAATATCCAGTAAGTATGCACTTTCTATAGTGGATTGTGATGAGGTCTTCAATCGTAACCTGCTTATTATGTGCTCAAGGCATGGATGCCAGAAATTCATCTGGAAAGCAAACCTCAAGAGCTGAATCTTGGCATCTGTGTCGACACACAATATAGGGTTACAATTGCATACCCAATCATAATTCTTTGTAGTGAATGGTGCTTTATCTACTTCTACTACTTACAGAAATAAAGCGGTAAGTGTTTTACTGGATTTCAAATCTGTAACACACTTAGCGAGTGCTGTCTAACTGACAGCAACCCAAATAGCTTACTTCAGAGACAGATTATTGGCAGAGTTTAAACAGCTTTTTTTCTGCACCAAGAACAAATTACTGGCACAGATACCAGACAGAAATGAAGCTGTTTAAACTCTACCACTGTTATTTGCCTGCCATTACAGCCAGACCTTGCTGCTTAGCATGAGATCCAGTCATAAGAATCATGCTTAAGGGTGCTTAAATGTTACGACTGAGACTCATGTTACAGAAGCGCTTAACTAGTTCATCTTTTTCCTGATGTTAGAGTGTAATCACTGCACTCCATGTACTACATCATTGTCTGAGGCAATGTGGCATAGTGCTTAACTTTTAGTTATGTACTCACCATAACTTCAGATGTTTGGGATCCATCTCGCCTACATTCTGAATGATGGGTTCGGAGCCGATCCCTCGGCTCCGACTCGGCACGCTTATGCCAAAGAGCGAAGTCTCTTATTGGCTGAGCTTACTATATCCCAGGATGCACCACCACCAGTCCCCCAGATCTAGTTTGTCCGCATACATGCACACATGCATACCCTGCTTATATAACATCGTCAGATGAAACAAGATAAAAACAGTGGAGCTCAAAACCGTTCAATCTCTTCTGATCTGCAAGGCAGGGGGAAGGAGGGTGGGTATCAGGAATGTAGGCGAGATGGATCCCAAACATCTGAAGTTATGGTGAGTACATAACTAAAAGATGTTATGTGATCCTATCTCGCCTACATTCTGAATGATGGGACAGCGTCCCTAGCACCTGAATCCTGGGTGGCTCACTGGAAAACACTCCTGAGTACCGTGGAACCAAATGATGCTCGTCCTTTAGATGCCACATCCAATTTGTAGTGGGAAATGAAAGTGTGCGGGTTAGACCAAGTAGCCGCAGCACAAATTTACGATATAGCGAGCTTGGAATGAAAGGCTATAGAAGTAGCCATAGCTCTGGTAGAATGAGCTTTGATAGATGATGTAAGTTGTTTATTCGAAGAAGAGTAGGCCTGAGTTATGCAATCTCTGATCCATTTTGAGATTGTAGCTTTTGTGATGGTTTGGCCCAATTTATTATCTGAGAAGGACACAAACAACTGGTCTGACTTACGAAGTTGCTGAGTCCTGTCTAAATAGAAGCGTAATTGCCAGTGAACATCCAATTTATGGAGAGTGTATTCTGCTTCATTAGAGAATTTTGGAAAGAAAACTGGTAGCTCTAGAGATTGTTGAAGACAGAAACTAGAACAGACTTTTGGGACAAAGGATGGATTAGGCCTAAGTGATACTCTATCCTTGTGGAAAATCAAATACGGTGGTTTAATAGACAGGGCTTGAAGCTCTGAGACTCTTCTTGCAGAGGTAATAGCCACTAAGAATGCGTCTTCCAAGACAGATATTTTAATTCGCATGTAGCAGCCGGTTCAAAAGGGGGAGATGTTAATGCACGAAGCACCAAATCAAGATCCCACGGAGGTGCAGGATGAAAAACTGGTGGTCTTAACAAACTGGCACCTTTAATGAACGTTTTGCATAGTCTGCTGCTCATCAAAGGAGGATCCGTGGATTCATGGAATTTAGAGATAGCAGCTAATTGGACTTTAATAGTTGAGACAGAAGATCCCTGATTAAACAGGGATGTTAAGAATTTCAAAACCTCTGGGACAAGAGCAGTGATAGGGTCTAAGCCCTTGAGTTGAGCCCAGATAGCAAACCTCTTCCACTTACTGAGGTACAATTTGTTAGTGGTGGGTTTGTGGGCCGAAGATAAAATGTGAACAACTTCCGGGTCTAGTGTGTGCCTTCTAACTAAAGTTGGAAGTGGAGGAACTAAGCTGTCAATCTTAGAGATTGAAGGGACTGATGCCAATATCCCGACTGATGGATTAGCAAATCCGGGATCAGGTCTAAGGTCCACGGATCGTCCACTGCATGCTTTTTCAGGTAAGGAAACCATATCTGACGAGGCCAGTATGGGGCAATCAGAATCATTGAAGACCCCAGTTGAGAAGCTTTTTGAATAACTTTTGGAAGGAGTGGAATTGGAGGAAAGGCATAAAGTAGCCCTGTTGGCCAAGGTTGTGCTAGAGCATCCATGGCTGGTCCTCCCTGATGTGGAATCAAGGAGAAGAACCTCTGGCACTTGGTGTTTTGTGGAGTTGCAAATAGGTCGCAGCACGGCGTCCCCCATCTCTTGAAAACCTGGGCTGCTACTGTGCAGTTTAGAGACCATTCGTGAGGAGAGAGAATTGTCCTGCTTAATTTGTCCGCCAATATATTTGACTTTCCCGGGATGTGGGTCGCTACCAAGAAGCGGTTGGTAGCTACCGCCCATTCCCACACTCTCATGGCCTCTCTGCAAAGGGGGTACGATCTGGTCCCACCTTGTTTGTTCAGATACCAAACCACCGACATGTTGTCTGTGTGGATGGCGATGATGCCCTGAGGAAGAAACTTGTGTAAGGCCTGTAGGGACAGAAGTACAGCCCTCATCTCCAACACGTTGATGTGGAGAAGAGCTTCGTCCGGAAGCCAGGAGCCCTGAACTAGCCTGCCCAGACAATGCCCCCCCCACCCTATCTGGGAGGCATCTGTCGTCAGGGTAACCACTGGAGGGGAGAACAAAGGGTTTTCCCTGATCCAAGTTGGCTGTCTGAAGCCACCAGCGAAGGTCCCTTTTGCATATTTCCGTAATCATGATGTGATGATTGAGGGGAAGATCCTGAAAGGACCATTGAGTTGACAAGAGCCACTGAAGAATCCTCATGTGTAATCTTGCTAGAGGAACTAAAAGAACCGTGGCAGACATTTAGCCTAAAACCTGTAGGACCATCCTGGCTGGGGCTTTGGATCTCAAGATTAGAGCTTGAACTTGGCCCTGTAAAGTTCGGATCCTTTCGGCAGGAAGAAATACGCGCATCAAACTTGAGTCTATCTCTGCTCCTATAAACTTTATGCGTTGAGAGGGCAGCAAGACAGACTTTGACCAATTGAATGTAATCCCTAGGGAAACACCCAGGGAGATGGTGGCTTTGAGGTTGTCCATTAGTAGATGCCTGGTGGTGGCAGTCAGGAGCCAGTCGTCGAGATAGGGAAACACTTGGAATCCAAGACTTCTCAGGTGAGCCGTCACTACTGCCAAACACTTGGTGAACACCCTGGGGGCTGTGGTGAGACCAAAGGGCAGAGCACAAAATTGGTAATGACTGACTCCCAGGCTGAAGCGCAGATACCTTCTGGACGCCTGATGTATCGGTATGTGATAATAGGCGTCCTTGAGGTCTATGGAGCACATCCAAACATCCTTCTCCAACAACGGGAGAATGGATTGTAACGTGACCATTGAATTTGGATTTCGTGACGGATTGGTTTAGTCTGCTGAGATCCAATATTGGTCTCAGGTCCCCTGTCTTTTTTGGCACTAAAAAGAACCTGGAGTAATTTCCTGATCCGATCTGGTCTGTGGCGACGGTTGGATGACTCCTTTTTCTAGCAGCTTTAAAGCTTCTGCGGCTGCTATTTCCCTTTGACTGGGTGGTGGGTCCGGGATTCTCTTGGACGGCGGGGGTGAGTATTTGAATGGGATGGAGTAACCTCCGGCAATGATCCGAAGCACCCATCTGTCCTGAGTGATTGACTCCCAGGCATTTAGGTGCTTGGCGAAACGACACCCGACTGGCTCCGGAGCAGCACAGCCGGGCAATCCCTCATGACGTGTGGGAGGCTGAAGAGCCACGAAAGGACTCGCGGTCTCCAGAATTGCGGGGCCCTCTGCCGCCTCTGGGACGGCGTCTCCCTGAAAAATTTCCCCGCCCTCTGCCTCTGGATGGGGAATCTTCCTGCTGTTGGGAGAAAAACTTGCGAGATTTTCGGAACCACATTTTCCCCCCTCCTTTAGCCTTGGGGTAAGGCTGAAAGGGAGTGGAATAACGGGCACCTACGGCAGATAAAGTTTTTCCCTCTTGCTCACAGCGGGTAAGGGTGTCTTTCACCTTGGGTCCAAACAATGAGGACCCATCAAAGGGAGCGTCGGCGAAGGAAGACTTGAAGGCCTCCGCAAACTGACACAAGCGGAGCCAGGCTTGTCTACGTAGAGCCACGCCTGTGCCTGCCGCTCTACCCGCCCCTTCGGCCGCATAGGAAATGAGCCTCATGGACGAGTTAGAAATTGACGTAAGGATAGCCAACTGAGAGCTAACGGACTGGGCTAGCTGCTCAGGTAGGTTACCCGAGAGGGAATCTGACAACTCCTTGACCAGATCCCTCTGAAGCCTTGTAAAATGTGCCAAATAGTTCAGAGACCTTAAGGTAAAGGCCGCTGAAGTCAGGGTGCGCTTCCCGTACCTATCCATACTCCTAGACTCCTTATTAGGAGGATGGATAGACGTTGAAGCCTCTGCCACGTCCTGTTGTGTAGCAGATGCCACCACCATGGCATCTACAGCCACGCCTTTAGTAAGGAACTCCTTCTCGGGGGGAGCAGATAAGAATTTATTTGGACGAGAAGGGACTGGTTCCACGGTATCTGGATGTTCCCACGCCCTTCGACAAACTAAATCCAGAAGCTCGTCGAAGGGCGGAGACACCCAGGAGGTGGAGGGCTGAGCCCCAAAGGCCTTGAGGAGCACTGATTCGTCAGCAGAGGGGGGTTTGGATATCCAGCCGCCTCGTTGTTTGAGGATCTCTAAGATGTCTGCAAATGAGACATCATCCGAGGACGACTTCGGGGACCCCTCCGCATCATCCATATCAGTGTCGATGTAATAGACTCGGGGAGTCCACGTGCTTCCTCTTGCACGATCTCTTCCTTGGGGTTCCTCTGAAGACAACTCCGAAGAACCCTCAGGAGGAGGGAACCCCCACTGGGGTAACCTCAGGCCTCGGGGCTCCGCTGGCTACGGACAGTGGAACTGCCAAAGACCCAGTCTCCACGCCCAGGGAAGGTGCTGGTAAAACCGGAGAGATGGCCGAAGAGGACTTGGCCAAGGCACTCCTCATGGCCCTGAAAGCCGGACCCCAGAATCCTGGGAGTGTCCGGTCTCCGAGCCATGATAGTAGACGGAAGTCCCATGGCGAAGCACCGAGAGGGAGGCTCGGAACCGAAAGCATAGGTCCCGAAACATCACCCTCGGGTCCAGCCGAAGAAGTCCAGCGTACCAAACTCGGACCCGAGGGCCGGGTTGGAGTAAGGGTCGGAGCCGACCCTGAGATCTCCACCGGCTCCAAGAGCACCTGCTCCGACGGAGCCGGAGCAGTCGGAGGAGGAATGGCAATGGGGTGGGTCATGGTCATCGGCTCCGAAGCCAACTGGGTCGGAACCGAAACAAATTTTTGGAAGACTGGGGACTGGAACAGTCTTTGGAGCACCCTGTCTATATCAGAATCCGACATTCTCGAAGACCGAGAGGAAACAGAACGGGTTCGAGAAGACCTCTCCCTCGGCCCCAAGGGACTAGGGGACCGGCTCCGAGGCGACTCGATGAGAATCGGCGCCGAGGAATACTCACACCAGATTCCATCGGTGCCGAGGTAGACCCCGGCGCCGAGGTGGAAGTGTCTGTGCGGGCGACCCTCGTCGGCTCCCTGAGCAGTGGAGCCGACGAAGGTGACCCGCCTCTCGATGCCCCAGCCATCGGCTCTGAAGCCAGAGGAGTCGATACTGGTGGCATCGAGGCAGACCGTTCCGACCTCGGCTCCGAAGTCTTTGGAGCCGAAGGAGAGGCCTGCCTAGGTCTCTTGGCAGTCGGATCCGACGGACTGGTCGGAACCGAAGCCCTTTTCTTTTTGGCAGGAGCCGGAGAGGATGCCAAGGCTTCTTCAAAAGAGGGTTTAATTAACCCCTTAAGAATCAATTTATTTTTCCTCTCCTGGAGGACCCTTGAGGAAAAAGCGTGACATACGCTGCATGACTCCTGCAAGTGCTTTGCCCCTAGACAATATACACAGAGCAAATGATCATCAGTAACAGACATCTTAAAAGCACATTTCGAACATTTTTTAAAGCCCGAAGGCCTAGGGGTTTGAGACATGATGTTAAACAACTTCTGACAGGAAATTTAACAACTATATAGATATAGATTCGCTTGTGAAAAAAAATCCCAAGGCTTACAGTAATAGTTTAAAACACAAACCTTAGCTGTAATGACAGGGAACTCTAAACCACTAAAGGCTTGAGACCCTGGAAAGTTTACAAAGGTTGACCGGAAAGGCCCTGGATTGTAAGGGGGGCCGAAACAAACTCAACCCAATCACACACAACAAATTTCACAATTCAAACGTACACAAAGGAGCGATAGCCGTTAAAACAGCTTTTGTGATATAAAAGAGCAAAAAACTGACAGAAAAAGTAGTTAGTAAAAGCTACTCAGCCCAGCCAGCTCGAGACCACGTCTTCGAGGGAAGCGCAAAGCGAGATCTGGGGGACTGGTGGTGGTGCATCCTGGGATATAGTAAGCTCAGCCAATAAGAGACTTCGCTCTTTGGCATAAGCGTGCCGAGTCGGAGCCGAGGGATCGGCTCCGAACCCATCATTCAGAATGTAGGCGAGATAGGATCACATAACATTGTGCTGTTATACAAAGCCAGAAACCTGTTTGGATCCAAACACCCACCACATGCATAAGATGTGATCCTGACTGAATCACTTTGTAATGCCAGGTTACACCATGAATACCTGAAAAATGGACTTGTAGTCAGAGTGGATATGGGTTTATATTATATTATCGAAGAGGCATTACAGCAAATGCTGCTTCATCGACCCTAAAAGAGTGAACCACGAATTATGCGAATGGCCAAATCAGCGATTTTTTTTCCCTAGGGAAAAAAAATCACTGATCCGGCCAGAAATGAAATACACTAAATATCACTAAAAACAACTAAAAGTGGGGGGATTCACCCCCCACAAACCCCAATGTGCTGGGATTTGCCCCCCACACCCCCTAACTAAATATACCAACTCTGAGATTGCACTACAGTGGGGAAAGGGGCAAAGTTATGCTGATGGCCAAGCTATTTTTATTTTCCGTAGGAAAAAAATCGCTAATTCAGCCATTTGCATAATTCGCGGTTCGCTCTTTAAGGGTCGATGAAGAGGCATTCACTGTAATGCCTCTTCGATAATATAATATAGACCCGTGGACATACCATATTAATAAAAGTCTAACAAGTAAATGGTGTACAGCTGTGTTATTACCATTAAGCTGCAGAAAAGTATCTTAGATCTATCTGGATAAACAGTACAAATCAGTCAGGTTGCCACAATGACATTTTAAGTTTACTCATTCTTTATAGTTCAAACTTCAAATGCCACAGTAATTAGATACGATGTTAGCAAAACATTCAAGAAAAAGCCAAAGGCTAAAGAGAAAAATTCCATATAGACAAAATATAGAATTGAAAAAAGGTAAAACGAAAATGTTTGAGTCCATCAATGACAGATTATGAACTGAATCCTACAAAAAATAATGACGTCCATACTGTCAAAAGACTGCCTCCTGAACCCAGAAGTTAAACAGTTAAATAAAGAGAGAGAGAGAGAGAGAGAGAGAGAGAGAGAGAGAGAAAGATGTCTGAATTATTCTTACCACTCCAATATGTAAAATTTGTTCCCTTACGCTGCTGAGCAAATGTTCTGTTTTCCCCTCATTTCCATTTCCATATTTCACCGGAAATAACATTATCATCTCTCATGTCAATGCTTCCTGATTTCTTCTGAAAAATAGATAACTTCTGCTTCCCACAATGCCCTGTGTTCTTGCCATATCCACCTTGGCATGGAGGATTCTATCCTGGTAATAACAATGCAATAGTGACAAACTGACACCGTACCTCTAATGCCAGTGTTTGAAATTAAGACCACCATCCATAGTGACAGTTTTTTTTTCTTCCCCAAATTTTTATGTCTCTTATTGTTATCTGATGACAAGATACTTACGGCCCTGTCAGTGTCCATTATTTCACTCCTTCATTCCCTTTCACAAATCCTACTATGAGATGGAGGAATGGAAACCAGGACCATCATACCACAGAAACTGCCTTTTGCTATATACTCTAAACCCACATGTATGACTTGCACTGCATTGAACAGACATATATGCATGCATCAGCATACCAGCTGTGTATGAACATCAGTTGCTCTAATATGTTAAAGCAGCTAAATTTCATGATGATCATCAAGAGTTTCTACTACAAGTTGTCCAATGAGTGAGATGGCTCTGTCTTCTATAGTCTCCCTCCCCAGACATCCCTTTACCATCTGGACTGTTAATCTAATCCAAATGAAAGGATTTATTTAGATGCCCTACCACTTAGCATCAAGCTAGCAGTCACGCCATTGTTTGGGGGGGGGGTTGTTTTGTTTCTTAATTTGTAAATTCTTGTCACTATGGTCAGCTTTCTAACCTCCACTGACATTACTACAAGACCTGACCCCATGTTAGTCATATCTATGATGATGTGAGGTATTGTCAGCTATGCCAGGAGAAGATGGGTAATGGATGTGTAACATATACCAGCACAGCTAGCTGGAAATTAGAAAACAATTAAAAGTCATTTGTATATCAAACTGATTTGTATAGATGCTTGTGTTAAAAAATGTATTTATAAAGCTGATTGTGTTAAAAATCCAAGGTATGCCTTTATTGGAATCATATATTGCATTTATTACCATATAACTTGGAAGCTGCTCAAGGCATAATACTGTGCACACTCTTATTTTACATTTCTATTTGGAGATGTCTCCCTGAGAAGCCACTGAAAATGAGACCTTTAGCTGAATATTCCCAGTTAACAAATATTAATAAATGAATATAGAATTACATACATTCATGCAAGACAACATTAACTGATTTGTAAGTTCTGCAAAATGAATTTTATGGTTTATCCACATAAAAGCAGAAGGAAGAAATGATGTTCCATTAATCACAAAAAGTCTTATGTTTAGTACGTTTCACAATGCCTACTAAACTGTAGCTCATATTTGCAACAGATATACTGATCTGACAAAGAACTTGTCTCTCGTAACACCAATATGTAATTGTGTTGTCTCTGCAGAATCACTAGCTAAATATCATAGGTTCATAGGTTCATACTAGGCTATCTGCCCTAGGGCATTTATAAGCCTAGCCAGAGTGTGTTTGACTTTCGCCACCCATTTTAAATTAATTTTGCTATGCCCTTTTTCGAGGTTAGTATACTGTGCCTCTGTCTAACAGTGACACAGAAGTGATACCCGGGGTAAACCTACGATCTCCCATCCACTCATCAAGATTCCTCTTGAAGAGAGTCAGTGAGGGACTCTGCTTAACCTGGACTGGGATTTTATTCCAGAGTGAAGGGAGCCTCTGGGTTATGAATCTGTCCCTCCAGCAGGTCCTATTTATTTCAGTGCTGAGGTTCAAGTCTCTCGAGCGCGTAGCTCGATGGGATTTGAATTTTCTGAGGTGCAGCATGTCCATTAATTCCGGGTTGGACATGGCTTTATACGTCAGGCACAGATCGCCTCTGAGCAGTCAGTATGCCACTGAGTAGAGCTGGAGTTTCTTTAACCGGGCAGCATATGGCATCTGTTTGAGCCCTTTGATCCTCTTGGTGAGGTACTTTTGGGGTCTTTCCAGTTGCTGCAGGTGTCTGGTAAGGTACATCCCAAAAGGGGCATTGTACTCAATTATGGGCCTGATGAGGGATGAGTAAAGAGACACGATGACCTCCCCTGATCTAGATATGAATCCCTTCATGATTAGGTGGGCTATATAAAATGTTTTTCTAACCACTTTGGCCACGTGGTTGTCAAATGAGAGATTGCTATCAACTTGGGTCACCAGGTCCCTAATTACTTCTTCTGTACTTAATGGATTACCACCTATGTGGTAATTTGTGGGCACTTTGTTTTTGCCAAAGGGGATGACTATACACTTTCTGGCGTTTAGCTTGAGGCCATGGCTCTGGCACCAGTTGTCTGTTTCTATGAGGTCCTTTTGGAGGATGCTTGTGTCAGCTGGAGAGTCGATTAAGGTGCCCAGTTTGCAGTCATCTGCGAACTTGGTCAGCCACAGTCCTTCTATGTTGGCCTGTACCTCCGAGAAATATACACCGTACAAGAGAGGTCCCAGGACTGAGCCTTGTGGGATGCCACTTGTAACTGGTTTGGAGTCTGACATGGCTCCAGCAATTCTAACCATGTGGGCTCTGTCCTTGAGCCAGTTTGCAACCCATCTAGTGATACAGGGGTTTATATTTAAGCTGGTGAGCTTATCTATAATGCCCGAGTGGGGTATTGTATCGAAGGCTTTTGCGAGGTCCAGGTAGGCTGTGTGGACCACCTTCCCCTCATCAATGGCCTTGGTGACTGTTTCAAAGAAATCAACCAGGTTTAAGAGGCAGGATCTGCCCTTAACAAAGCTGAACTGGGTATGATCCAGTGTCTGTAGGTCCCCAATATCTTTATTTATGAGGTCCATGATGATCCTTTCCATAGCTTTGCAGAACAAGCTAGTCAGGCTTATGGGGCAATAGTTTCCAGGATCCGTTGAGGCACCACCTTTGTGGAGAGGGACCACTGTTGCTGTACGCCACTCTTTGGGTACATATCCTGTAGTAAGGCTGAGATTGAACAGTAGTTTTATGTTTGGGTTTAGCTCTTCTTGGAGTTCATGTAGGACGCAGCCCGGGACACCATCTGGTCCCATTGATGCTGTGTTTTTTTGCTTTGGAGAGGGCAGCTCTTACCTGAGCATCTGAGATGTCAGGGGGGCACCACTCTGCTGGGATAGATATTTGCCCTTTTGGTGGGGGTTTGCTGAACCTGTCAGCTAGGATGTTGGCAATGTCTGTGGATTTGGTGTATTTTTTGTCATTTTGGACTAATTCTGAGCATATCTGGGAATTCCCACCCAGGTTCCTAACATAACTAAAGAAAGCCTTGTGATTATCCTTAGTGTCCTGTGCAATATTTCTCTCAAAGCTGGCCTTAGACGATTTTATGAGTGCCCGTAGTTTTTTGCTAATACTGATCAGAGATGCCTTCCCTTTTTGGGATTTTGCTCTATCATGTAGTAGCTTCCTCCTTCTAGTGTATAGTTTGTTTATGGCTGGGGTCCACCAGACAGGACGTCTGCCTTTGGAGGATTGGGTCTTGGTTTTATTTGGGATTGCATGATCCATGCATTCCTGAAGGTGCTCATAGAATGCGTTTATAAAGGATTCTGCGGTCTGGGCCGTATTTTCCACAGGCCCGGGGGCTTTGAAGGATTCACCCTCGGTTTTGAGGAGTGTGAAATTTGCTTTAGAGAAGTTTTTCACTGTGGTTTTGAGGGCAGGGGGTGTAGTCGGGATCTGAATATCCAGTGAGATTAGTTTATGGTCTGATCTTACCAGTGAGGGATACACTTCTGGTCTGGAGCATAGAGTCCCCATGTTGGTGATGATCAGGTCTAGTATGTTTTCCACTCTTGTGGGAGTGGTAACAAGTTGTTCCATAGCATTTGAGATTATAAATTCTAGGAACTTTTGGGCTAGGGTGTTGGAGCTAGAGTAATGCTCCCAGTCTATGTTTGGGTAGTTGAAGTCGCCCAATATAATGGTGTTTGGAGAGACCTTCATATTTTCCAGTGTTCTCAGGAAGGCTGAGTGGGGTTCCTGGGTTTGGGAGGGTGGTCTGTAGCAGGCTATAAACTGGAAGGCAGTTTTACCCACTGTTAGTTGCACATGGATAGTCTCTGATCCTTCGTGCTGTGCCACCAACCTGGAGGTGTGGGTATCCTTGACGAATATTGATACTCCCCCTCCTGTTGTGGTTCAGTCCAAGTTTTGGGGCCGAAATGCATGGTATGAGGTATAACCTGGTAGTGCTGGGGTGCTCTCCGGAGCCTTGAGCCAGGTTTCTGTTACTGCACAGATATCGATGTTCTCCATGCTAAGGAGAGTTTTGAGTGCGTGCATCTTGAGGTTTAGACTTCTGGCGTTGAGTAGCATTACTCTTAGTTTCTTATCCCTTGTGATACCTATATCAGTGGGTTTGTCTTTTGAGCCTTGCCTAAAAAAGGCACTATGGGGGTAGCAAGAGCCTTTGCCAATATCCGAAAGCCCAGGGGTGACAGGTGCAAGCCATCCCTAGCGAAGCATCGTGGCTTGTCACGCATGTCATCCCAGGCTGACAGGCATTGGATCCCCTTTGAATGACACCAATACTTAAGCCAATTGTTGAAATTGATCATCTTGTCTTCATATTGTGGCATCATTCTTGGTGAGGGTAAGATGCTACTCAAGGTCAGGGTCATACCAGTCTGAGCTACATGCTCAGAGAGCTCCTCTGTGTCTCTTTTCATGTAGTCCAGGGAGGTACATCTCAGGTCATTCACACCAGCATGGACAATGACTGAGTCATATTTGCACTTGCCTTGGAGTGACCTGAGTGCTTGTGTTATGTGGCGGATCCTAGTGCCCAACAGGCATCTCACTGTGACCTTCTCCTTGTTCAGCCTGGTGAGCGGGAAGTCAGTGTGCCTGATGATAGAGTCACCTATTACAAGTGTATCAGGTGTGTTGTTTGGCCTTAAGGGCTGTGACTGTTCGGCACACTGGCTTTGTGAGCTATGTGTTGCACGTGTTTTGTTTTGGGGTAGCGGTTGCTTGGGTGTCTGCTTTGGAGGTCTCTGCTGCTTAGGCAGATTTTAATTTAGAGCCTCTGAGTATGTTTTTGTGTGTTTATGTGTTTGGTTTGCTGTCGTGGTAGGTCTATGTGAGACTGGAATTGTAGTGAGTGTGGTTTCCTTCTCCTCCTGACTGGTTTTGCCAGTACTGAGTTGAGAGAGCTTAGCCTCCAGTATGGCTATATGGTTGCATCTCTCACATGTGTTGGAATTTGTTGGGAGGAGGAGAGGGTTTAATTAATCTGTCATATAAACAATGCTACAATAGTTATGTACATCTGTGCTGTCCATCTGACTGTGAATCACTCCAAATGCACAGTATCACAATAGTTATGTAAATCAGTGCTGTCCACCTCACAGTGAATCAGTACTATGATAGTTACTGTATGGACATCTGTGCTGTCCACCTCACAGTGAACCATTCTACATGTACAATACCATGATAATTATGAGCATCTCTGCTGCCACCTCACAGTGAGCCATTCCACATGTACTGTACCACTATAGTTGTGTGCATCTGTGCTGTCCACCTCACAGTAAACCATTCCACATGTATAATACCATGATAGTTATGTAAAATCAGTGCTGTCCACCTCACAGTGAGCCATTCCACATATACAATACCATGATAGTTATGTGCATCTGTGCTGTCCACCTCACAGTGAACCATTCCACATGTGCAATACCATGATACTTATGTGCATCTGTGCTGTCCACCTGACAGTGAATCATTCCACATGTACAATACCATGATAGTTAAGTGCATCTGTGTTGTTCATCTGACTGTGAATCATTCAATGACCACCTCACAGTGAACTATGTTTATCTACATATTATGAGCTATACATCTTAGTTAATACTAATAAATGGCATGCATACATGCATCCCTATCTCAAGCTGTTACATACATAACATTGGTGACAGAAAACCATTCATTGTAGGTCAAATTACAGTGCATATTTAGTGAAATATCAAGCATAAATGCATGGCAGACATGGTTTTAAATAAGCCTCAGTGTCCCACCTACAATGACTACAGAACAGAGAGAACCCTCATGTAAGTAATCACGGTTAGAACCAACACCAGTACCAGGCCAACACCAGAGCCCCAGGGCCAATCCCTCTTACCAGAGCCACATTGAGGAATACTACTACAATCCATGAGGTTCCAGAGGGCACAAGAGGAATCTCAGCACTGTCAAACTCCATCCAGGAACCCCCAAGGCAACAGCAGAACCAAACAGTGGACTGAAGTGAGGGAAATGAGGTACCTGGACAATCCCAACTACAGCCCAGGTCCCAGCAGGAACCAGCCACAGTACTAGCGTATCTGCTAATTTGGAAATACTCCAAAAATAACTGTCTGATAATGAAAGAAGTGTAGTTTCTAAAGGGATCACCTTAGTATCCAATTGCAGAAGTGATGCAGCCCAGGTACTTATAGACATCAAATGTTATATGAGAAAACTCAATTTAAAAGTGCAATTCCACAGCAAGGCAAAGAATTGTTAAAATAAACCCATTGATGAGACAATAATGAGACCCAGCAGCTATTGCTGTCCCTTGCACCAAACGCTAGCTGCATTCGAAGTAAAATGTAAACTAGACATTAGAAAAGTGCTACAGAAACCACAAAAGAAAAAGTACTTTAACCTCACACATGAAAAGAGATAAGCATTAATTGAACTGGGGAGTGATAAGTCTAGGTGCATAATGAAGGTTGACAAAGGAAGGGGAATATTAGTGACTGATACTATAAATTACAATCTGAGAATAGAAGACATGGTGAATGACATGAATTTTTATGACAATTATATTTTTAATGGAATAAAGAGCGCATACAGTGACTAGAAATTCAATCTTACAGCATTATATGAAGAAGATCTGATTACAGAGAATCTGTATGATTATTTATGGACCCCATGCCCCAGTTTGCCTAAATACAGAAACTTCATAAAAATAAAGATAACCCACCATAAAAGCCAGTGGTGGCAAGCGGGGGATCTCTTACAGAAGCAACAGCCATATACCTAGATTATTTATTGAAACCCCTAGCCAAGAAGAACAGATCATATATAAAGGATTCTATAAAAATTTTGAGAAAAATAATAAAAGTTATTGTTGAAGTTGACAGCATTTTGCTAACAATCGATGTAGAGTCATTATATACTGTGCTTCCTCACAGTTACTGCATAGAAGCAGCTGTGGATTCTTTTATAAGACACCATAATGGTACACAAGTACAGCTAGAAAAATTAAGTAAGCTCATTAATCTAGTACTGGATTTTAACATCTTTACTTGTAATGGAAAATATTACAAGCAAAAGACTGGAATAGCTATGGGGGTGGCAATGGCTCCCAGCTTAGCCAACATAGCTCTGGCAAGTGGGAGAAGGATTTTGTGTTCACCAACAGAAATTTCATGCAGCACATCTCATGTTATCTTTGTTTTATCGATGACATTCTTATTGTATGGAAAGGTGACACTTTACAGCCAGAAGAATTTATCAGGTATCTCAATCTAACTACTACCGTCCTGCATTCCACCTCCTCCCACAGCTCCAGCTCAAACATGTTCTTAGACATGCTAATTTCCAAGGACATTAACAAGAGCAGAAATTCCACTGATCTTTACTGAAAACCAATGAGAGTGAATCCCTTATTCCACAGTAAAATTCTGCTTCCCACTAAGCTAAAATATAATGTAGTTAAGTCCCAGGGAGGTTAGGTAGAATAATCACAAAGATGGAACCTTTTTTAAGAAACCTTAATGATTAGGAAAATGATTTCTTAGCAAGGGAGTAAGAGAACCAAATGTTAAGAAACATTTTTGAAATAATCATCAAGCTTAAAAATAATACTAATGCACCAACACTAAACCGACCCATTGGAAGAATTTTTAAGAAATTTGTGGACAGTAACCAAAGGACACCAGCATATTGACATATACTATGGATTTTCATTGTATCAAGAATATTATCAAGGAGAACTGGGCCATAATAACAGAAAGCTCTTATCTTGTAGACATTTTGGGTGAAGTCCCAACTTTTGTATATAGGAAGGCTAGAAATATTAGGAGCTTTGTAGAAGAAAAACCTAAACCACAGGAAAGGAACGCAAAAAAAATGTGAAACAAATTGTTCATTTTGCACCTACATTCAAGAGGGAGACTCTTTTTACTGCCTATATTTAAAGAAACTTATTAAGACTAATGTAGGGGCAGCCATGGTGGTGTAGTGGTTAGCATTGCTGCTGCACAGCAAGAGGTCCCTGGTTAAATTCTCAGCTGGGGTGCCTTCTGTGCGGAGTCTGCGTGTCCTCCCTGCGATTGTGTGGGTTTCCTCTTGGTGCTCCAGTTTCCTCCCACATCCCAAAGACATGCTGTAGGTAAACTGGACACTCTAAATTGGCCCTAGGTGTGAGTGTTTGTATGTGTGTGCCTTCTGTGGAAGGTTGGGCACCAGGCTGTCAACTTAACACCATAAAACTCCACTGCCAATCATTTTGCAGACCGTTGTCCCACGGTGGCAACCCCTAACCAGAAAAGCCGAAAGGAGAAGAAGATTAAGACTAATGCAGGCAGAGAGTGCAACTCTACACAAGTTGTTTGCAGGGCTAGTTGCAATGGATGCAATGAATTTTATGTAGGAAAGACTATTAATAAACTAAAACAAAGGGTTTCAGGTCATCTATCTGAGATCCAGTCTAAATGTAGAAACAATACTCTGGCCATACACCTTCAACTCCACAGAAGACACTCTGGGTTTAAATTTCAAATACTTGATCCCATAGACCTCACTGAACTCAAAGGAGACATCCCAAATACTTTAGAAAAACAAGAACTTATGTGGCAACTAAGACTGGACTCTTTTAGAAAGCCTGGAGTAAACTATTATTGCTCACTGAAAAGTATGCTAGAGCTATGAAAGTTGCCCCATTGTTTACAAGACTGAAGGTGTGAACTTTATTTATTTCTTTATTTGCAATTATAAACATTTTCTTTTGTTTAACAAACAGCAGAGCTATATTCCATACAGCACATGCATGATTTTTCTGACAGTTTAGCCTTTTTAGGTTGTAATTTTAAGATGCACAGTGTTTGAGCTTAACTAGACACATTCTGAATATTAGGGGCAGATATACATAATACATGTTTATAGTGGCTCCAATATTATAACATTCATAAGTTTTAAACAGGGTCCTGTTTACACATTTTTTTCTAGGGTTTGCACACCTGAACAATATCATTGCTGTAAGCATGAGCGATGGTTTCTGAGTATAAATTTCTGAGTGTATTTTATTTCAAAATTATAAAATTCTTTAATTAATTTTCAGATGAATAGACTTATGCACATATAGATATTCTCAAGAGTATGGTAGGTTTATATTTAGTATTTTTTTATTTAGGATTTGTTTTTTATAGTATGTTCTTAAACAATATGTATTGTTTTTAACCTAACAAAATGTAGTGTTATGTGCTCATATTTAATTTTAAATTTTTAGTTGCTTTTTCCACTTGACACACAAACCTGAAGAGAAGTTCTTACTGATGAAAACAGTTTATGTTAAAAATATTTCTGAATGTTGGTAGAAAAGATTCCTATGGAATTTCAAAGACTTACTTTAACTTTTTCTTTTTTGGTACTACAATAAAATGCTTTTAGGAAGTTTTAGCAATTATTAATGTATAATTTTTAGTTTAACTTTTAGTTTAGTTTAACATATCTGGGATTCACAGAGCATGAAGTAGGGCAGCACTGTGTCAAATATCACACTGGTGTATGGGGGAGGGGTATTTAGCAAGTAAATATGCTAATTGTCTTTTATAACACAGCTACCCTAGTAAACCACTCCCATGCTTTTAATTGGGTATTTAAATGGAATGGTGAATTTCTACACTTTATTCTGTTTTTTCAACTTCTATATGGATTGCTTGTTTGTGTGTTTTTAATATAGAAGATTTGACTTGAACTAGCTTGCACTTCTCTACTTTCATTAGTGGACTCATACTTTGGAAAGTTTTAAAGAAAGTATTTCTACCACCTGTTATTAGTTTGGATATTTACAGTATGTTTTTTATTAGGTGCCTGAGCTCTAGGGAATCTTAGATCTTCCACAAAGACTGTCAGGAAATGGGTCCACTTTCAAATCTTGAAATACTGAAATATCAAATTTCAGTATCTTGAGAAGAAAATGTTGAAAGTGCAGTTATTAGAAACTGCATTTAAACAAATGTTATCAAATTTGCAGTAGTGGTGGTGCAGTGTTTTCTTTATGGTTTATTGTCTCCTTAAGGTGTATTTTGGTCTGGGATTCAGAGATGGCGGCTGATGTGTGGTTATATGTGGAGATTCAGGTAGGAATTTATTTTTTAAGTTTTTTGGGAAGTTTTAGGAGTAGGTTGGGGTAGGTAGGTGACAACGTGAGTGTGCAAGTGTTAAATGTGGTGATTTTTGTACATGTGTAGTGTGTGTTTGTGCAACAGAAGTGTAGGGTGTGTAGAGGTGGGTTTGTTGTGTTATTCGTGGTAGTGTGACCTTGGAGTTGGTATATATATATATATATATATATATATATATATATATATATATATATATATAGATAGATATATATATAACTAGAAGGGGCCTGGAGGTTCACAGGGGCTTGCCCCCTTGCTTATATGTCAATTAGTTGGGTTTTGTTTGTGTGTGTTGTGATGGTTTGTTATGGTGTTGGGAGGAAGGTCTTGCATGTGTTTTTGTTTGTGTGGTGGAGGGTGTATTAAAAAACAAAGCATCGCATACTGAAAATTCGGTATTATGAACTTTCAGTATAGTGGCGTTCATTTTTTTTTTTACTTTTTCTTTGTAGTGTACTTTCAACATTTTCATCTCTAGATAATGAAATTTGATATTTCAGTATTTCAAAATTTTAATGTGGATCCCAGGAGACATATGTACATCATACAGACATATATAGTAACAAGAGATCATTATCATATAAGAAAATGATAGCAATTGCAACGGTATACCCATTATCTCCAAACACTCTGTAGAAGGACCAGTATAATACAGACTTCGTAATCCATGAAAACATTATGTCAATAATGTCATGCACAAAATCATGGTATCTATGCATAACACAATGGTACCACTGCAGTAGCATATTTAACTAAAATGCATGTTATATGCTTTTGTGAATATGTCTGCATAAAGATCAGTCATACCAACATGTCTCCTTCACAGGACAGGTATCTGCATTGACATATGTATCAAAATCATGTAAGTCCATAAGCAGTAATATACGTCCACATGCTTGGATGCATATATATGTATACATGTAAAGCATGCACTATGTCTCCCACAGGTCTATATTAGTTCTCCAAAATGGCATTCCGACGAACAACGAATCATCGACCCGTAATCTGAAAATTGCCTCAGCAATTCGCTGAATATACTAAGGGCAACAAAACAGCTGCCTGAAGCACAACAGACCAATGTACAGTTAAACTGAACCCACGCAAGTGGGGGGCTTCGCCCCCCCCCCCACACACACACACACACACACCCCTAACTATATATATCAACTCCAAGATTGCACTACAGTGGAGAAAAGGACAAAGTTCTGTACTCATCCATTGTGCTTCAGGTAACTATTTCATTGCCCTTAGTGAATTTAGTAAATCACTGAAGTAACCTTCGTTGAATACAGGTCGATGATTAGGTGTTTGCCGGAATGCCATTTCAGCGACCTAATATAGAAGTGTCTCACACACACACACACACACACACATATATATATATATATATATATATATATATATATATATATATATATATATATATATATATGAGCAACCTTTTAGAAGCACATGAATGTACATCCCTTGAAAAGCATCACAAGTCTTTGTAAACACTAAGGTGCATAACTTTAAATGCCAATGTGCAGTAACACAGCTACTCAGTACATGAACTGCTTAACTATAGCCTACATTTGTTGAGTGTTGTGAATATCCATGACTTATACTCAACATGTTGTAGATGAGTGCAGTATAGCTAAGCAGTAATCCATGACTAAGTGTAGGTAACAGGATTTACCCATGGTTGGCGTGGTTTAAACATGAGTGCAAAGTTTAAACAAAGCCAACTGTGAGTAAATCCTGCACTACCCAAATCTAGGAGTGGATTATTGTCATCATACAATGATATTATTTAAGGGGAAAAAATGTTACTTTTTCTGAATTATGTCATTGTATAAAAGGAGTATAGTGTTTTGCTACTAACTTCTGGTAGCCTGGGGCATCCGAGATATCTACTGCTCATTCTCTATGGCTGTACATACTGCACAGTACATTGAGTTGAAACCCTCCCCTCCAAGATGAATTATAGCTCTCAAATGTCAATGGGTTTGCCTTCTATGTTGAACTGTCCCTTTTAAACTTTTTTCCAGTCTGCTAAATCCCCGAGGATTACAGTAACTTAATAAAGCCAACACTAGAGCTCCATACATTTTTTTTGAACATGTGTGTTGATGCAGAAGTTTAGTGTAATGGTGCAGGAAATTCTTTTTTGTGGTTGAAGGGTGCAAATAGAAATTCTTTTATTTAATGTATAACATTTCTTCCAATTTATGGAGAAAAGCTGAGGACATCTGTAGCTTGGACTTCAGTTTGTTTTCTTTGCTTTGTGGAGATAAAAGCTGGGCAGCTGTAGCTATTTATTTTAATAGTTAAAGCTTCCTGAGGCGAAATCTTGCTTGTTTTCTCAGCTTCATGGGATGAAGATATGGCAGCTTCTATATTGCCTAGAGTAAAGTTTCTGTTGACCAGACTTCTTCCTGTTTGGACTGGTCAAAATACAATGCACATGTTGATTGGTCTGTCCATTCAAAGTGCACGTTTCTGAAAACTATATAGGGCTTATTGTATAATTATGTCATGAACTCACCCTGTAAAAACAATGCGGAGCTAGACTCCTGGATATGAAACACTAAGTCTATGGCATCTCATGTCACTCTTTTCAGCAGCTGTGACAGACTACGCTTTTAGAAATTATGTGCCAAATAATGACATGTAGCCAGTCACATTGTTGTCATGTCAAATAAACCATGATTACCAACAAAAAAAAACATATACTATCTTGTGATGTCATTGTCTTCCTGCCCTTTGTAATGTGCATACAGTATTAGTAGTTGTAAGGAAAATCAAAACAAATAATAGTACCATCAAGGACATACATGTTTTGCATTATGAAATCTAATTAAAGTATAAGCTATGGGTTACATACCAAATGTTATACAACCACCCCAGTTAGCATGATAAAATATAACACTCCTAGGTACTGCTGCAGTTAAAACCAGTATGAGACACACCTGTGTAGTAATATGTTCAGCATGTATGAGCTACTTCATCAGCCCAAAATCATGGCTTCCACAAGGCTGGGCAATGACCATAAGGAATAAATTACACTGAAGCCTACAATTAGTATAACTTTAATAGTGCTTTATTATACAAGCATGACATTTTAAAATGACTACTCAGTATTGCACAGATACTGCAGGGGTAATGGGTGTTTTGCCAGTACTGTCTGCATGTGGTTTGTGGAGTTGGAGGATATCGTATGGAAAAATGGAAGTGTGACAACAGTCCGTGGTCTGCTGCTGCATGTCATTTGGTGCATATATTTGAGAAATGAGAGTTGTGTCCACATTCCTGACATTCACAGCGATATGTTCAAAGTGGCTGTAGGACTCTGGCATGTTCTGTCTCTCCATCTGTTCGTGATTGTCATGGAAAGGATACCAAGGTTTAGAGACTATCCAGATGGGGACATGAAGGTGGCATCTTTGTTCGTTCTCTTATTAGCCTGAAGTGACTTCTGAACTCCAGCATGCAATGTAACAATTTTCTACTGAGTGTGAAATATCTCAGCTGAGATGAAAATCACTATATCCAAATGAAAAATCATGTTTCCCTCTTAGAAAAGGGTATACTGCCCTCTAAAGATGAGGAGGCAGCAGTAAATCATGTTGTGGAGTTCAAGTATGTTGCTGCTTTGTTCACAAGTGAAGGTAGAGGAAATCGGGTGATTGACCAGGGTGTAGCAAAAGCATTTGTACTTCAGATAAGAAATGAGAGCTTAATCATAGGATGAAGCTTGCAATTTACTAGTTAAGGTACAGTATGTCCCCATCCTCACCTTTGATTATGGGTTTTGGGTACTGAACAAAAGGATGAGACCTCAGGTACAAGCAGGGGAAATTAGATATATAATGAAATAGTTGAGTTCACGCAATGTGACAAACTCAAGAGTTCTGCAGTCTGGAAGATCTCATTGAGTAGCCACTGTTACTCTACGGTGAATGGAGTCAGTTGGGGTGGTTTGGCTAGCTAGTTAACAAGTCACCTGGGCACCTAGCACTAGAGGTGTACCAGGCACTGTTCACTGGAAGGACACCCAGAGGCAGACTCAGAACACACGTGAGGAATTATATCTCAGAACATGTTGCAGCAATATTATGTCTATATATATGGATTTATGTAATAAGTTTAAAAGTTCAAAAGACTGCAAACCAAAATATATAAGACTCAAAATACTGAACATGGGAATTTTCCCTTTCTACACTGTTGTGCAATCTTGGTGGACACAGCCCCCATATTGGAGGTGCAGGGTGCAAGTCCCCCCCCCCCCCCCCGGATTCAAAATGCTTTTGATATTTTGAGTTTTAAATATTTTGGTTTTCAGTCTTTTGAACTTTTGGTCTTATGACATATAATGAATATGCATATATATATATATATATATATGTGTGTGTGTGTGTGTGTGTGTGTGTGTGTGTGTGTGTGTGTGTGGTTATTACAGGCTTTAGTGTTTCCTGATGTTAAAACCACTGTTTTTTTTTCCTCCATTTAAATCCGATCTGCAATTTAGTTGCAACTACAGCAAGTTTTGGTCATGTGAGTAGGTAGTCTGGGAGTTAGTAGTGATTATTCTGCTGTGGTGAATAAGTTACTGCTGTCTCTAGGAAGATAACATTATTGACTGAAGCAAAACATTGTTTTTCCATTGGTTTATTTAATTTCTTAGCTTAGATATACCGTGTAAAGTTATGCTTCCTACTCAATAAATGCGGGTACTTTCATTCAACGTTTTCTCTTAATAAGCCTAGATAATCATAGTCCCATACTCAGTGAAACGTTGTACAATGTGCAACCTTGCACTTTAGTGCCCAAGTTGAATTTCTATAGTTGTCTCAAACATAGATTAGAGACCAGACTAAATTTATTATACTGCAAACCATTTTAATCTACTCGTCTTTACTGTGTAGCAAATCATTTATTGTATTGCCTTTTACTTGACAGTGCCATTAGGAGTCTTATGTAATTAATTGGGAGCACATTGCCACTCCCTGTTATTAACATCAGTAAGATAAGTGTAGTAAATCAGAGGAGTAATCTGTTCATTAGCATACTAAGCAACTAAACTAAATATTCTAATAGTTTCTACATCTTGGACTGAAATGAAAGATCTGCCAGCTTGTCTTCCTTTGGTTGCCTGCCTCAGTGCAGTTGGTATACTCAGGCAGGGTAGTAACTGTCTGATGCTCACAGACAATTAACTAATACTTATCTCATCACTACCTACTTAACTAAAATAGAGGCATTGTTCTTGCAGACAAACAGCCTGTGAGCACAACAGTACTCCACAACACCCTGCACAAATTCCTAGTAAATTATCAAATGCTGAGGCTGTAAAAAGTCATCCCCAAAGCCCCCAAGGACAAACTAATCTAGGATCCAGTATAAACTAAACATTAAAATGCCTACTGGGGCATCTATGGCTATGGGTCAACAGGAAATAAATCAGTCCAAGTCCAGTACACCAAAACTTTCTACAAATAAAAAATGTACTACTGATTGGTGATTCCACACTCAGAAACACATATTCTACTCTCACAAGGCTGGACAATATGATGATGGCAAGGTGCAATAACATCCGACATTTTAGGGTACCTTGTGGCCCTTGAACCAAACAAATGTGACTATGTCCATATGTAAACAACTTGGCATGAAAATTCCTGAGGGGTATTCAGAGAGACACATGCTGAAGCTCTCTATATATATGTAGCAAATGCAGATAAGACTCTGGTACTGACCAGAATCCTTCCTTCTCCAAGAAGGTTACCAAAGTACAAAGAAAAGATGATTGGCTTCAAAAATTGGCTGAATACTTGATGCCATTCGAGAGGGATCCAGTATGCGTCATATTGGGAAGAGATGCTTGACAGACCTAATTGCCTTCCTGCCAGAAAAGAGAGGGAGACTGTGCCCTGAAAGACACTGCTAGGAATAACAAAAAATAAATTTCCAAACCCTGCCATGAAAAACATACCAAAAAAGCAAGGAGGTGGAGCGAGGGAGCAGCTACCACAGCACTGATCAAACATCTACTGTTAGGGTAAGTTTAACTTACATAACTGTACTAGGTTCACCATATCGACCACTGATGTAGTAGCCTTAGCTATATAGGTAGATTACCTAAGCTAAATATATTTGGGATTTGAAAGGAAAAGACTCCAGAAGCACCTGGAGAATAGTACTAGCAAAGCTTAATTTGGACCTAGAGAAGGAATCATGCTTATAGTGTTTTATAAAAGTATGTACAGAGGACCAAGTAGCAACTTCTAGAATACTTCTAGAATCCAACCCTTTCCAAAACACCAAATATGAAGCCAAAACCCTGGTAGAGTGAGCCTTGACCCTGCTTGGAACAGTTTTGCTATAGTAAGTAAAATAAAAGGTAATACCCTTAGACAACCATTTGGAAATAGCCATTTTTGACACAAGTTGTCCCTTCTTCTTACCTTCACAAGAAATGACCAATTGATCTGAAGATCCAAAAGATTTAGTTCTGTCACAATAGTACCTAAGTTATCTATGGACATCCAAGGTACGTAATGTCCTTTCTCCATCATTTTAAATTTAGGAAAGAAAATGGATAGATGAATAGTTCGACTGAAAGTAAATTTGGACACTACTTTAGGCATAAAAGAATTATTACTTCTCAAAGAAACCCTGTCTCTATGGAAAATGAGATGGAGTTGACTCAGCATAACAGTTTGCAACTCAGATACTCTTCTTGCAGAGGTCAGAGCAATCAATAAAACTGTTTTCCATGTTAAGAACCTCAAGACAGCTATGTTAGCTGGTTCCAGTGGTGCAAGTGATAGCTTTTGTAACACAAAATTAAGATTCCAAGGAGGGGGCACAGGTTTTCTTGGAGGCCTCTTACCCAACACCCCTTTCAAGAACATTTTGACATGAAACTGCAATGCAAGAGAAGGCTCCTTGGGCAGACATGTTGAAATGACCAATAAATGAACCATGACAGAGGAATAAGAAAGGCCATAGGATAGTAATGGAGACAAATATTATAGAATCAGTGAACATCTAGCCCTGTATGGGTGCAGGTTATGCTGTTGGCACCAACTAGAAAGCCTTTTCCATTTGCTAATATATGATTTTCTAGTGGTATGCCTTCTTGCTTCCATTAGTACCTGCTGCACATCATCAGTAAATAGATGCCTAAAGTAATTAAGACCCTATCATCCAGGTAGTCAATTGAAGTTGATTGATGTTGAGGTGTAACAAACACCCCTGTTCTTTTGTGAGTAGATCCATTTTGTGAGGAAACTAGTGGTAATTGCCCCTAGACATTTCCAAAAGAAGGGAGAACCATGGTTGACTTGGCCAGAAAGGAGTCACCACAGTGATATTGAGGGAATTCTTTCTGAATCTTCAGAAGTACCCTGGATATACTGTGGAAAGGGTAAAAAAGCAAACAGGAACATTCCTGTCCAAGGAAAAAAAAAAGCATCTGTCTTCCAGGCCTTATTGCATGGAGTCCTGGAGCAGAATCTTACCAGATGATTGATCAGTGAGGGGGCAAAGAGGTCTACTTGAGGAGCTCCTCACAGATGGATCAAATCTTGGAGGATCCATTGATATATTTTCCATTCATGAGGGTCTGTCCTGGTCTTACTCAGCTTCTCTGGCACATAATTTTGCTCTGACAGAATGTAGGATGTCTGTAGAGTAAGACTGTGCTGTGAAGCTATATCCCAAGCTCACACAGCTGGTCAGCAAAGCGGATACAGTCTGATTCCCACTTGTTTGCTGATGTACCACATGATTGTGTTGTTGCCTGTAGCCATTTGAAGAGGTCCTGGAGACCAAAGATAGTTCAGAGAGTTGAGTGCCTCAATCAGAGCATGCATCTCCTTGGCATTTATGTGCATGTATCTGTCATTGGTGTTCCACATCCACTGCAATTTTATCCCTCCTGAAACTGCTCCCCAAGAAAAGTCTGAAGTGTCTGTGGTGACTGACTGCTTTGGAGCAGGAAGGGAGAAGGTGAGACCAGGATCTAAGGATACCTGTTGTCTCTACAAAACGATTTTTCTTCTGAAAACCCCAGCACTGGGATTTGAAAAGAGAAAGGGTGTTGATGCTGGGACCAAAGAGATTTCAGATACCACTGTATCTTTCTCATGTGGAATCTTGCCAGGGGTATAATGAGACCCCAAATCCCAAGGTATTCCCTCACAGTGACAAATGTCTGAGTGGAAAACCTTAGAAGTAGATCTAGATAAAGATCTATTTTTCCTGTGGAAGAAAAGCACATTGGACTGAGTTGTCTAGATGACATTCCAGGAACACAATCCTGTGTGAAGGAGTCAAGAAAGACTGAATGTTATCTTGAAATCCCAGCTTTTGCAAGCAATCTCTTACCCAAGAAAGACATTCCTGACACTTTGAAAATGACTCTACAAAGATAAACAAGTCACCTAACTATGGAAAAATGTGGATACCCTGCAGCCTGCAATGAGCCATAGCTGGAGCTAGACAAACTTACAAACACTTTTGGTGCAGTGGATAGTCCAAAGGGTAAGCAGAGAACTGATAATGTAATCCAGACACAAAAAAACCTTAAGAAACATCTGAAGTCTGGATGAATAGGGAAGTGGTATTGCCAGGAAACTTTAAAGAGGAAGAACAGGTAACAGGTTATAAAGTGAAATCATTCTGAATATGGGCACTATCACAAACATTTTTTTTTAAGAAAGAAAGATACTGAACTGGTTTCCAAGCATTTTATTTCTTTGGTACTAGGAACATCTTTGAATAAAAACCCTTTCCCACCTGAGATGGAGGAACTGCTTCTACCACTCCTTGGGACAGCATGTGATAAAGAACCAGTAGCCAAAAGGGGCCAGTGTATATCGGGGGGTCACAAGGTCTCTTAAATAGTCATTCAGACTGGACTGTCTTGGTTTTGGGGGGGTTGAGACTTCTTTTTTAAACACCCTTGACATTTTTTCTTAAACATCTTTTTACCTATATTTTGTTGTGACTGTTTATTCTGATTTTTCCCAAAATTGAATGAGGAGATAGAAAATCCCTTGGAAAATTTGGAAAAGGAGGACTGAAAAATCCCCAGATTAGCTTGTCCCCTCCATCACTCTTTTTTGATCACTTCTGCAGCAGAGAAGCCAAATGCTAAATCTCTGTCCAAGGAAGAAATTAAAATCTCATTTTTTAACATCATCTGGGAGGTTCTGAGAATGCAGCCATGCAAGCCTCCTCAAAACAGTGTGAATGGCCATAGCCCTGGAAGAAATGTCAAATGAGTCATACACACTCTGTAAACAATGAGCAGTGACTTGTGCAATACAATAAACTAAATTATTATTTAGATTTTTCCTCACAAGAAACTGTTGATAAAACATTCTTCATACATTCCTCATACTTTCACAGTTTGTCAGACCAAATTTTAACATGTGAGTCTGGCAATTCAAAATTCTGAAAATCAAAGTTGTTTTCCTATATTTATCAATATTTTTTCCATCCCTATCAGAAAGAGTAGAAGTGGAATTAACTTAAGTGCTTAGCAGCAGTGGCAACAATTAAAACTGCAGCTGCTTTGTCATGTGTGGGAATAGTATCTAAAACGTTAAAAGGCTGAGGAACATTATGCAGCCTATCTGCCTTTTTAAGGACAGCTGGCTGACTATCATGAAAATTGCAGTCAGTAACACATACATCCTCTATGTATATTTTGCAAAATCCTTTTGTAACAACTAATTATTTTCTGAAGGACTGGCAAACCTCCGAGTTCTCCCACTGAAAACACTGGCACATTCTAGCAATAGTCTCAAGAGAAACTCCACAGGGAGAATCAGAAACTATGCTCACCTCTCAGTCTGAATTAGAAATATGAGGAAAAAAACTGTAGGTGACACACTAGAGGGATCCAGGGTAAGAGATGAGCGGTTTGAGGTACTACAAATGACAACAGCACAGTCACCCACCTGAGCCTAAGGTGAATTGCTAGCCTGCTGTTGTGGTAAAGACTGCTTGCTTAATGTCTTCTTTTTGTGACTGAAACACAAAATAGTCTGTTCCATGGTCAAGCCAAAAATGGTGCTTCTTTTCCAGGAAAGGCAATCAGAAATTGCCGATAAATACTACTAGTCCACAAAAGCTACTTTTTTGACAGAAAAACACAGTAAAAAGCACTTTAAAACAGTATGCCAGCCCCACAAAAGTAAAATAAACACTATTTTTTCCACAAGAAAAATGATTTCACTTACTTTACACCACTTTTAAACTGACATTAAAAATAAATACTCCGTTTAAAAGTATGTTACACTCTTTGATATTGTCCATTAAAATACAACACTCCTAAATTTAAAATAACTTTCATGAAGAGGAAAGTAATAAAACATCAACAAAATTAAGAAAATGGAAGTTTTTTCCCCAAAAAGAAAGTACAGTTGTGTAAAATTTTACTATAACTGCAGACGTCCTTGCCTTCACTGCTGCAGTATTCTTAACAGATGGGATTTCCTGCCATGGAAGCCTGAACGTCCGGCCAGTCTACCAAAGACTACTTGTTGCTTTTAAAAGGTACACCAAATGTCACCCAAACACTCCTTGTGTAGTGTAGGGCATAAAGGTGATGTTCAGGCCTACCATAATCAGAAATGAAGCCCCAGTAGGAACACAGTCCAAGAAACCCAAGAGGTAACCTGTACATCCAGGAAGGCAAAACACTAGAGGGATGGGGGGAGGGAGCAAATACTGCAGCAGTGAAGGCAAGGACTTCTACTGTTATGGTAAGATTTTACACAATTGTGTTATGTCCTTACATTCTCTGCTGCAGTATTCTTAACAGATGCGAGAGTGCCAAAGCTCAAGAGGAAATTTGGGAGGGGGAAGGAGCAGAAGAGCTCCATAAAAAGCCATGAAGAATGGCACTAGCAAAACCAGCCCTAGCTCTAGAGATACCATCCATCTTGTAGTACTTGGTAAAGGCATGCAAAGAAGTCTGGGTAGCAGCCTCAAGAAAAGAATTAGTGTCTAATCCCTTGAGAAAAGCACCCAAAGAAGCCAGAGCTCTAGTGGAATGAGCCTTAACTGAAGAAGGAAGGCTCTTGCCATGAAAAGTGTAACAAAAGAAAATAGCTTTAGAAATCCAAGAAGAAATAGTTTGTTTTGATGCAGCAAGTCACAAATATCTAGGATAAAAAGAAAAAAAAATAATTGATCAGATCTTCTAATAGCCTTAATCTTATCCAAATAAACCCTGAGTTTCCTATGCATGTCCAAAGTATGCAGCACCCTGTCACTGTCAGATTGCAGACAGGTGAAAAAAGTAAGCAGACTAATAGACTGATTCAGTGATAGCTGATTAACCACCTTAGGCATAAAAGAAGTGTAGATCAATGTGTGTTCATGTACCTTTAAGAAGCTTGCACAAGTGTATAAGTACTGAGCATGTGCAAACTAGACTGCCATTTTGTAGTAAGCCATTGAGATGTAAGCATGCATGTATGTAAGGTCTGTCTGTTAATCGTTTATTTGTATTTTATGATGTTGCTATCCATCCTGATGTGTTTTGATGTATTAAAGCATGTAAATGAAATACCCCACCTGCTTCTCATCTATGTTAGAGAAGGATGAGTGACATGGTGTCAGAAGCAGCAAGTCTAAAAAGGCATGATATCTAACATGATTTGGGCCAGGATGGAATCCAAATTCTTCAGTTTGAGTTCGAGGGGCAACTAGGTGAAACTGGGGGAATATAGAGGAGTGAATCATCCCTACAATGTGCATAGTTCGCAAAACAGGTCAGAAACGAATTTCAGGTATTAAACTTACTCAGCACTATTTTTATTCATAAAATATGAAACGAGACATGCAGAACATTCTAAACGATATTCGCATAAACTGATATGTCCAATATTGATAAAATATTCAAATTACTACAGAAAATGTTTGAAATAAAGTCCAAATTCTATAAAACAAATGAAATAAGAGGAAATGACTGCATTTTTCAATATGTGCCTAACAAATCCATATTTTTCATATTAATCAAAGTCATCCGAGTTATCAGAACTGTATAAAGTGTTTGCATGTTTGTGCAGTGTTATACTAAAGTTATTTCACAGAATACAGCCATTACAGAACATATTTCACAAAGTACAGTATTTTGAAGCATTTATTGTGCATTTGAATGTTAATACAAGTTCACAGAACAGTTTGTTTGTTCATAAATCAGATATACCTGTTACTCAAGCTACTGCATTTTTGTTTGCATTTTGATTTAACATCTCTGTAATCTTTACAACTGTACTTATTCTTCTTCTTGTGTGTTATAGCTGTATATCTTAGTGTTGACCTCAGCTGTAGTGAAATCCTTTGTCTGGAGGCCTTGTCTGTTTTCTTAGTGGTAGTAAGTTCTCAGAACTGGTCTCATCTGGCCAAAGTATTCCTGCATTTGTATTGTTTGGTTTCTGTCCTCTGTTTTAAATCAGATATACCTGTTGCTCAGGCTGCTGCAGAGAGACTGACCTACTGCCAGCTGTGATATTGAGAAAAGATAAGTATCTCTTCTCATTTTTTGTCTGCATTTTGATTTAATATCTCTGTAATCTGTACACCTGTACTTATTCTTCTTCTTGTGTGTTATAGCTGTATATCTTTGTGTTACCTCAGTTGTAGTGAAATCCTTTGTCTGGAGGCCTTGTCTGTTTTCTTAGTGGCATTCAGTTCTCAGAACTGGTTTCATACGGCCAAAGTATTCCTGCATCTGTATTGTTTGGTTTCTGTCCTGTGTTTTAAATCAGATATACCTGTTGCTTAGGCTGCTGCAGAGAGATTGACCTACTGCCAGCTGTGATATTGAGAAAAGCTAAGTGTTTATTCTCATTTTTTGTTTGCATTTTCATTTAATATCTCTGTAATCTGTACAACTGCACTTATTGTTATTCTTGTGCGTTATAGTTGTATATCTTAGTGTTGACCTCAGTTGTAGTGAAATCCTTTGTCTGGAGGCGTTGTCTGTTTTCTTAGTGGCAGTAAGTTCTCAGAATTGGTTTCATCCGGCCAATGTATTCCTGCATCTGTATTATTTAGTTTCTGTCCTGTGTTTTAAATCATATATACCGCTTGATTAGGCTGCTGCAGAGAGAATGACCTACTACCAGCTGTGTTATTGAGAAAAGATAGTTGTTTATTCTCATTTTCTGTCTGCATTTTGATTTTATATCTTTGTAATCTGTACAATTGTCCTTATTTGTATTGTGTGTTATAGCTGTATATCTTACTGTTGACCTCCGTTGTAGTGAAATCATTTGTTTGGAGGCCTTGTCTGTTTTCTTAGTGGTAGTAAGTTCTCAGAACTGTTTTTTTCCTGCCAAAGTATTCCTGAATCTGTATTGTTTGGTTGCTATCCTGTGTTTTAATTCAGATATACCTGTTGCTCAGACTGCTGCAGAAAGATTGGCCTACTGCCAGCTGTGATATTGAGAAAAGATACGTGTTTATTCTCATTTTTGTCTGCATTTTGATTTATTATCTCTGTAATCTTTACAACTGTACGCATTCTTCTTCTTGTGTGTTATAGCTATATATCTTAGTGTTGACCTCATTTGTAGTGAAATCCTTTGTCTAGAGGCCTTGTCTGTTTTCTTAGTGGCAGTAAGTTCTCAGAACTGGTTTCATCCAGCCAAAGTATTCCTGTATCTGTATTGTTTGGTTTCTGTCCTGTGTTTTAATTCAGGCATACCTGTTGCTCAAGCTGCTGCAGAGAGATTGACCAACTGCAGCTGTGGTATTGAGAACAGATAAGTGTTTATTCTCTTTTTTATCTGCATTTTGATTTAATATCTCTGTAATCTGTACAACTGTACTTATTCTGCTTCTTGTGTGTTATAGCTGTATAACTTACTGTTGACCTCAGTCCTAGTGAAATTCTTTGTCTGGAGGTCTTGTCTGTTTTCTTAGTGACAGCAAGTTCTCAGAACTTGTTTCATCCGGCCAATGTATTCCTGCATCTGTATTGTTTGGTTTCTGGCCTGTGTTTTAAATCATATATACCTCTTGCTCAGGCTGCTACAAAGAGATTGACCTACTGCCAGCTGTGTTATTGAGAAAAGATAAGTGTTTATTCTCATTTTCTGTCTGCATTCTGATTTAATATCTTTGTTCATAGCTTCATAGGTTGGTACTAGGCTATTGGCCCTAAGGCCTATGCAAGCCTAGCCATAACAATTCCCTGGAAATTTCTTCCCTCAATATTTAATTCTCTGGGCCCCTGTCTGTACATCTGTACTTATTCTTCTTCTTGTGTGTTATAGCTGTATATCTTAGTGTTTACCTCAATTGTAGTGACATCCTTTGTCTGGAGGCCTTGTCTGTTTTCTTAGTGGCATTAAGTTCTCAGAACTGTTTTTCCTGACAAACTATTCCTGAATATGTATTGTTTGGTTTCTGTCCTGTGTTTTAATTCAGATATACCTGTTGCTCAGGCTGCTGCAGAGAGATTGACCTACTGCCAGCTTTGATATTGAGAAAAGATAAGTGTTTATTCTCATTTTTGTCTGCATTTTGAGTTATTATCTCTGTATTCTTTACAACTGTACTCATTCTTCTTCTTGTGTGTTATAGCTGTATATCTTAGTGTTGACCTCATTTGTAGTGAAAGCCTTTGTCTGGAGGCCTTGTCTGTTTTCTTAGTGGCAGTAAGTTCTCAGAACTGGTTTCATCTGGCCAAAGTATTCCTGCATCTGTATTTTTTGGTTTCTGTCCTGTGTTTTAAATCATTAATACTTCTTGCTCAGGCTGCTGCAGAGAGATTGACCTACTGCCAGCTGTGTTATAGAGAAAGGATAAGTGTTTATTCTCATTTTTGTCTGCATTTTGATTTAACATCTCTGTAATCTGTACAACTGTACTTCTTTTTCTTCTTGTGTGTTATACCTGTATATCTTAGTGTTGACCTCAGTTGTAGTGAAATCCTTTGTCTGGAGGCCTTGTCTGTTTTCTTAGTGGCAGTAAGTTCTCAGAGCTGTTTTTTTTCCTGCCAAAGTATTCCTGCATCTGTATTGTTTGGTTTCTGTCCTGTGTTTTAAATCAGATAAACCTGTTGATCAGGCTGCTACAGACAGATTGACCTACTGCCAGCTGTGATATTGAGAAAAGATAAGCGTTTATTCTCATGTTTATCTGCATTTTGATTTAATATCTCTGTAATCTGTACAACTGTACTTATTCTGCTTCTTGTGTGTTATAGCTGTATATCTTAGTGTTGACCTCAGTTGTAGTGAAGTCCTTTATCTGGAGGCCTTCTCTGTTTTCTTAGTGGCGGTAGGTTCACAGAACTAGTTTCATCTGGCCAAAGTATTCCTGCATCTGTATTGTTTGGTTTCTGCCCTGTGTTTTAAATCATATATACCTCTTGGTCAGGCTACTGCAGAGAAATTTACCTACTGCCAGCTGTGTTATTGAGAAAAGGTAAGTGTTTATACTCATTTTTTGTCTGCATTTTGATTTAATATCTCTGTACTATTTACAACTGTGCTTCTTCTTCTTGTGTGTTATAGCTGTATATCTTAGTGTTGACCTCAGTTGTAGTGAAATCCTTCGTGTGGAGGCCTTGTCTGTTTTCTTAGTGGCAGTAAGTTCTCAGAACTGGTTTCATCCGGCCAAAATATTCCTGCATCTGTATTGTTTGATTTCTGTCCTGTGTTTTAAATCAGATATACCTGTTGCTCAGGCTGCTGCAAAGAGATTGACCTACTGCCAGCTGTGATATTGAGAAAAGATAAGAGTTTATTCTCATTTTTTGTCTGAATTTTGATTACTATCTCTGTAATCTGTACAACTGTACTTATTCTTCTTCTTGTGTGTTATGGCTGTATATCTTGGTGATACCTCAGTTGTAGTCGAATCCTTTCTCTGGAAACCTTGTCTGTTTTCTTAGTGGCAGTAAGTTCCCAGAAATGTTTTCATCCTGCCAAAGTATTTCTGCATCTGTATTGTTTGGTTTCTGTTCTATGTTTTAAATCAGATATACCTGTTGCTCAGGCTGCTGCAGAGAGATTGACCTACTGCCAGCTGTGATATTGAGAAAAGGTAAGTGTTTATTCTCATTTTTTGTTTGCATTTTGATTTAATATCTCTGTAATATCTACAACTGTACTTATTCTTCTTCTTGTGAGTTATAGCTGTATATCTTAGTGTTGATGTCAGTTGTAGTGAAATCCTTTGTCTGGAGGCCTTGTCTGTTTTCTTAGTGGCAGTAAGTTCTCAGAACTGGTTTCATCCAGCCAAAGTGTTCATGCATCTGTATTGTTTGGTTTCTGTCCTGTGTTTTAAATCAGATATACCTCTTGCTCAGGCTGCTGCAGAGAGATTGGTCTACTGTCAGCTGTGATATTTAGAAAAGATAAGTGTTTATTCTCATTTTTTTGTCTGCATTTTGAGTTAATATCTATGTAATCTGTTTAACTGTACTTATTCTTCTTGTTTTTTCCCACTCACCCTCCCAGTTCTTGTTTTGTTGTTAGTGTTGGTGGCTCTGGAATTTTCTGCCGCTCCTGTAAGTCTGTATTTGAACACTTTTCCTGAGTCTATCTCATTTGCTCACTTAACCGAATACAGTGAGATCATATTCTCCATCTAGTGTTCACTCTACATAATACTGAGAGAAGATTTGAGAAGGCCAAACCACTTAGGTTCTTCCCTCCTCTCTCCTTGCACTTTACTAAAACTACTTTATTTTGTTTTTGCCCCTTCTTAAAAGTACTCAATTTTATTTATTCTGCTGCACTTATTGCTGCTTGGTAGTAGCCTGATTAAATTGTAACTGTTATTCTAAGTCTTTTGGTTTAAGCACTTGGGCTTCATACCGTTTGTTTTAAATTAAGAAGGTTTGTGGTCTACACTGTTGTGGCAGGACAGGTAGCTTACATCCTTCTAAGCTGGGAATTGCTGATTGAAAGCTCAATGTCTGCTATTCTAAAAGTGTATTAGTTCTGGTTTAAGCACTTGGGCTTCAGGCCAGTTATTCTACATTAAGAAGGTTTGTGGTCTGCACTAGTGGGAGGAGAGACTGGATTCTGCCCTTCTGAGCTGGGAATTTCTGGTCACAGGCTTATTGTGCCTGCTTACTCGAACTGTTTCTTTCTGAAATTGGTGCGGCTTGTTGCTGTAGCATAGGACCAGATTCAGGCCTCCTGAATTTAGCTTTGTTTGTATAACTTGAGCAGTGATCCAGGCCATCTTTTTTGGAGAGGGGGCCCCTGCACCCTAGTAGCTGGAGTGTGCAGTTAGAATTTGTCTGACTGAAAACTGCTGAAACAGGGCTCAGTTTTGAGTTTTTTTTCTGGTCAATAGGGTAACTTGTTAAATCAGATTGTTCGTTTTCTATTGTTTTACATATATAAAAAAATTGCACTTTATTCATCTGCTTTTACTGTATTTGTGTTTCTTCCTACTTTATTACTAGGGGCATTGACTACAACTCTGAACTGAGATATATAACAATAAGCATCTTTTTATGGGCATTTAAAGTGCTTTTTGATTGTATCTGCTTTATTTTCTGAAAAAAAAAAAAAAAAATATATATATATATATATATATATATATATATATATATATATATATTTGTTTCCAACCTTTCTAAGCTAGTATAGTCCAGTTTTCAGATTAGTGCTGGATTCAGGGCTGTGTTACAAATCTCTGTGTTTGCCCATACCTTACTCGGATAGAAGGAAGTTTCTCTGTTCACCTGTGAAAGAGAGGAGCTTTGAGCAGCCTATCTGTCCCTGGAGGAGTGATTTCAGCCCAGAAAGTAGTAGTTTATTGGCCATTTTGGAATAATTTCTTTCTCTTTCATTTCCCTGCTATAAAAACTGCATTTGCTCGGTTTTGCGTGCCGGACAGTGCCAGTTAGCTAGGGTATAACTATTCCTGGCTCCGCAAAATTTTTTCCCTTGGAACTAGACAAATTTTCAACTTAAACACTCAAGCCATTCATTTCTCAGCCCGGCACTTGCTCAAAACTCATAGCAAGCACTTATAAACCCTAGCACTACAGAAGGACAAGGCTCTCTATTTGACCTTACCAGCCATTCAGGAAAACAGTTTACTTTACCTATCCAGGCATGTCCAAAGGGCAGTTACAGGTGTACTCTCCAGTCCATCTGGTGAATCAGGGCATTTTGAGGCAATGTTACAACTGCCTCATGTACACAGACAACCCTCTCCTCCTACCACCAAACACTAATACATGCAAGAGATGCAATTATACAGCCAAACTGGAGGCTAAGCTCTCTCAACCCAAGACTGGATCAGACAGTCAAGAGGAGAAGGGAAATACTGGCATCACACCAGTCTCACATAGACCCATTAAACCAGCACCGGCAAAAAACACACGTAAATATACAAAAAACATACTCGGAGGCTCTAAATAAAAATCTGCAAAAGCAATAGAGACCTCCAAAGCAGACATCCAAGCAACCTCCACCCCCCCAACACAAACCATGAAACACATACTTCACAAAACCAGTGTGCCACGCAATCACAGCCCTCAAGGCAAAATAACATACACAACATACTAGTAATAGGTGACTCTATAGTCAGGCACACTGACATCCCACTCACTAGGCTGAATAAGGAGAAGGTTACTGTTAGCTGCCTGTCGGGTGCCAGGATCCGCCACATAACACAAGCACTCAGGTCATTCCAGAACAAGTACAAATATGTCTCTGTCATTGTCCATGTTGGTGTGAATGACCTGAGCCGTACCTCCCTTGACTACATGAAAAGAGACATGGAAGAGCTCTCTGATCATGTAGCCCAGGCCGGTATGATCCTGACCCTGAGCAGCAGAAAAAATTATCAATTTCAAAAATTGGCTAAGTTTTTGGTGTCATTTAAAGGGGATCCAGTGTTTATCTGCCTGGGATGACATGCTCGACAAGCCACTCTGCTTCGCTAGAGATGGCTAGCACTTGTCACCCTTAGGCTTTCGAATACTGGCCAAGGCTCTTGCCACCCCCATAGTGCCTTTTTTAGGCAAGGCTGAAAAGACAACCCCACCACTGTAAATAGCACAAGTAACAAAAATCTGAGGGTAATACTACTCAATGCCAGAAGTCTAAACCTCAAAATGCATGCACTCGAGGCACTCCTCAGTATGGAGAAAATCGATATATGTGCAGTGACAGAAACCTGGTTTAAGGCTCCAGAGAGCACCCCAGCACTACCAGGCTACAACTCATACCATACATTTTGGCCACAGAACCCAGACCGAAATACAAAAGGCGGGGGAGTATCCATATTCATCAAGGATACCCACACCTCCAGGTTAGTGGCACAGCACGATGCTTCAGATATTATCCACGTGCAACTAACAATGGGCAAAACTGCAATTCAAATTGTAGCTTGCTACAGATCCCCCACCATGTCCCAGGATCCCCCATTCCACATTTCTGGAAACACTGGGTAACATAAAGGTCCTACCAAACACCTTAATATTGGGTGATTTCAACTACCCAAACATTAACTGGGAGAACTTCTCAAGTACTAACTCCCTTGTCCAACATTTCCTAGATTTATAAATTTAAACGCCCTGGAACAACTGGTCAGCACTCCCACCAGAGGTGACAACATATTGGACCTGGTCATCACCAACATGGGCAACCGGTGTTCCACACCAGAGGTCAACCCCTCTCTGGTTAGATCTGATCATAAACAAATCACTTTGGATATCCACATTCTGCCCCCACCCCTGAACAAGGAAACCACCACGAAAAACTTTTCAAAAGCAAACTTCACATTACTTAAGACAGAGGTGGAAAGTTTCAAAGCCCCCATGCTAAAGGATAACACTGTCCAAGCTGCAAAATCCTTTACAAATGCATTCTACTGGTACCTACAAGAATGCATGGATTGTGCTATCCCAAGAAAAACCAAGACTTACTCCTCCAAGTAAAGGAAACCAGTCTGGTGGACCCCTGCCATAAACAAGCTATACAATAGAAGGAGGAAATTAGTACAGAAAAGAGTAAAATCCCAAGAAGGGAAGACATCCCTGTCAGTATCAGCAAGAAACTACGACCCTCATAAAACGTCCAAGGCGAGCTTTGAAAGAAAACTTGCCAAGGACTCCAAAGATAACCACAAGGCATTCTTTAGCTATGTCAAGAATCTAAGTGGCAATTCTCAGATCTGATCGGAGTTAGTGCAGAATGGCACAAAATACACTGAACCAACCGATATTGCCAACATCTTGGCAGACAGGTTCAGTGCAAACCTCACCCCCTCTCACCCCCAAAAGGGCCCATAACCATACCAGAAGAATGCAGAGCCCCTGAAATCACAGACACTCAGGTTAAAATAGCCCTCTCCAAAGCCAAAAACACAGCATCAATGGGAACGGGCAGTGTCCCAGGCTGCATCCTACACAAGCTCAAAGATGAACTAACCCATCACCTAAACACACTGCTCAAACTCAGCCTCTCCACAGGCTATGTACCCATAGAGTGGTGCACAGCAACAGTTATTCCGCTTCACAAAGGTGGAGCCACAACAGACCCCGGGAACTATCTCCCTATAATCCTGACTAGCTTGGCTGCAAGGCTATGGAGCGCATCATCATGAAACTCATTAACAGAGACATTGGGAACCTCCAAACACTGGACCCTACCCAGTTCGGCTTTGTTAAGGGCAGATCATGCCTTCTAAACCTGATGGACTTCTTTGAGACAGTTACCAAGGCTCTAGATGAGGGAAAGGTGGTACACACACCCTACCTAGACCTCACAAAGGCCTTCGGCACCATTCCCCATTCTGGTATTATAGACAAGCTCACCAGCCTGAACATAAACCTCTATGTCACAAGATGGGTTGCCAATTAGCTCATGGACAGAACCCACATGGTGAGAGTTGCAGGAGCTAGGTCTGACTCTAAACCGGTTACAAGTGGTGTTCCCCAGGGCTCAGTCCTAGGACCCCTCCCGTTCAGCATATAATTCTCAGAGGTACAGACAAACACAGGAGGACTATGGCTGACCAAGTTTGCAGACGACTGCAAACTAGGAGCTATAATTGACTCACCGGCTGACACAGACATCCTCCAAAATGGTCTCACTGAGATGGATACCTGGTGTCAAAATCATGGCCTCAAGCTAAATGCCAAAAAGTGCATAGTTATTCCCTTTGGAAATAACAAAGTACCTACAAACTACCACATAGGTGGTAGTCCCCTAAATACGGAAAACACAATAAGGGATCTGGGGACCCAAGTAGATAGTAATCTCTCCTTTGATAATCACATTGCCAAAGTGGTTAGAAAATCCTTCTATGTGGCCCACCTAATCACAAAAGGGTGTGCATCCAGATCAAAAGAGGTCATTGTGCCCCTCTATTCATCACTCATCAGACCCATCATAGAGTACAATGCTCCATTTTGGGATGTACTTTACAAGACACCTGCAACAGCTGGAAAGACCACAGAAGTCCCTCACCAAGAGGATCACTGGCCTCAAACAGATGCCCTGTGCAGCTCGACTGAAGAAACACCAGCTGTACTCGGTTGCATACCACCTGCTCAGAGGTGATCTCTGACTGACATAGAAGGCTATGTCCAACCCAGAATTGATGGACATGCTCCACCTAAAGAAAACCTTATCCCCTCAAGCCACATGCTCTAAGGATCTAAACCTCACCACAACAATAAATAGGACTTGCTGGAGGGATAGATTCCTGTCCCAGAGACTTCCCATGCTTTGGAACATGATTCCAATCTACATTAGGCAGAGCTCCTCACTAGCACTCTTCAAGAGAAACCTTGATGAGTGGATGGGAAACAGAAAGTTTACCCAGGGGATCACTTCAGTTGCTCTACTGGACAGAGGCACAGGGAACTAATCTAAGGGGGTGGCAAACGCCAACACATTCTGGCTAGGCTTATAAATGCCTTCGGGCAGATAGCCTAGTACCTCCCAATGAACCTATGAACCTATAATTACAAGGCCCGTATTTTCAGTGTGTTTGTACATACTCTATGGGTATGGCAGACAGATTTTGAAAACCCAGTGCACTTGTGTTTAACAGTAATATTGCAGAGAACTGGAGAGTGTTTGAGCAAGAGTATGACATTTTCATACAGGCTGTATTTTTTGATAAATATGACCATACAAAGGCATTTATTCTACTTAATTTAGTTGGGTCAGAAGCCATAGAAAGGGAACATTCATTTGTGTATGCACCTGCTATCTATAGAGGAGAGGGGGAAAACTCTCATATTGTTGTACAGGGTGAGTCAAGGGAGGAACCAAGTGTTTAAAATGTAAATTTAGAGAAATCTGTAACCCCCAGACAAATGTTACAATGGAGAGGCACTTATTTTACACTAGATCAAAAGCCTAGTGAAACTTTTGCAGCATATGTAACTGACTTAAAAACCAAGCTAAAACATGCAGATTTGGTGATTTAATGGATAAGTTGATAAAAGACAGACTTGTGTGTGGTATTAAAGATGATGCTGTGAGAAAGATTTTGCTTTCTGACAGTGATTTAACTTTGAATAAGGCCATTGAGATTTGTCAGCTATACAAGCTCACAGAAAAGCACACAAATATACTTGCAAATGAGAGCAACTATAGAAGGCACAGTGACAAGGCTCACATTGATAGTATGCAGCATGTAGTTAAAAGAAACAGGCCCAAGCACATGGCAGTAACTGTAACCACTGCAGCACTCACTGGTAAGCCCCAGAGATTTCAGGCAAATTCCAGAGTTTGCACAATCTCAGTGAAGCATAAGAGTGAGTCAGAAAACTCAAAGCATGTGCCTCAACCTAGTTTCATTGCCAACCATCATAATTGTGGTGGAGGTCATGAATCTAAAAGGAGGTGATGTTTAGCTTTTGGTCAGCAATGCCACAAATGTAATAAATGGAATAATTTCAAACGGTTTTGTAAATCAAAAGACCCACATTCTTTTATTAAGAGGGGACATTTTAAGAAATGAGTTGCTCAATTAGAAAGTTGCAACCCTACTCTTTATGTTGACAGTGTGTCAGTGCTTCATGAAACAGTCAATGCAGTAGATTTCAGGGCAAAGAATGAAGTATTTTGTACTGTTTGGATAAACAGAAAACCCACAGAGCTCAAAGTTGACACAGGTTCCAACTGCAATGCTGTCAGCTGAAACATTTGCTAGAGTGTGTCATGGTGAAAGGCTTTATTTGGCAAAGTGGGCTAAGCTTGTTGCTTATGGAGGTGAAGAAATTCAAACCAAAGGTCCAGTAGTGCTTTCATGTTACTCTACTGGAAGAAGCAACAACTTGTTATTTTATGTGGTCAAGAGGCACGTCCAGTCATTATTAGGGCTCAGAGACTCTTTGAAAATGGGACTGCTTTCATTTAATAAGGAAGTCCACCAAGTTAGCTTAAAAGACCACTACTCTAATTTCACCCAGTATATTTTTTCTACCTATGCCGATCTTTTCAAAGACAAATTAGGGCAGCTTGCAGTTGTGTACCACATGAAGTTAGACCCAGAGGTCAGTCCAGTTATCAGGCCAGCTTGTAAAGTTCCAATAGCCATGCAGGACAGCAAAGTCGAGACAGATAAAATGGTGTGACAAGGTGTGATTTGTCTAGTTTCAACTCCTACTGAATGGGTATCTTCCATGGTGGCAGCTCAAAAGAAAAGCTCTGATGACATCAGAATATGTATTGACCCATGAGATTTGAGCAAAGCATTAAAAAGACCTCATCATCCAATGCGCACAGTCAAAGAGGTCACAGCCATGATGCCATAATGCCACTGTTTTTTTCTCTCCTAGATGCAAAGAGTTCATTTTGGCAAATTCAGCTTGACAAGAAATCATCATTGCTCACTACATTCAGTACTTCATTTGGCAGGTACAGATTTTTGAGAATACCATTTGGGATAAAGTCTGCAAGTGAAGTCTTTCAGCATGCCATGGAGCAAATTTTTCTAGGTTTCCTTGTGCTATCATAGTCAACGTCATACTAGTAAGAGGGCATGATGAAGCTGAGCATGACAGAAACCTCAGATAAGTTCTGAAAAGGGCACATCAAGTGAATTTTAAACTCAATCCACAGAAATGCAAATTCAGGCTACAAGAAGTTACTTATGTTGATCATTTATTTACCAGTTCAGGCTTACGACCAGACCCTTCTAAACAAACAACCATTTTCAAGATGCCAGCTCCAGACAATGCTCAAGCCCTGCAATGTTTTCTTGGCATGGTTGACTATTTAGGCAAGTTCATTCCAAACTTCAGCCAACTTTCAGCACTGCTCAGACAGCAGACACGTAAAGATGTTTCATGGTCTTGGTTAGAGCAACACCAAAGAGCATTTCATGCCTGGAAACAGAGAATTGCTAGTCCATCAACTCTCAGATGCTATGATGTTCACAAGCCAGTTACTCTTTCCTGTGATGCTTAGAAATTTGGTCTTGGTGCAGTCAATCTACAAGAGGATCAACCTGTTGCCTATTCATCGAGAAATTTTACCCAAACTGAAATCCAGTATGCCCATATCGAGAAAGAGCTTTTGGCAATTGTGTTTGCAAGATCGAAGTTCCATGATTATGTTTATGATAGACCTATCCAGATTGTAACAGACCACCAACCTTTAGTCCCTATCTTGAGAAAGCTTCTGCATTCAGCTCCAGCTAGACTGCAACGTATGATGCTGAGATTGCAAAAGTATAATTTCAATCTTGTCTGTAAGAAATGCAAACTTCTTTATCTTGCTGATACTTTATCCAGATTGCCCAGAAACAAAACAGAACAACATAAGAATGAGAACCATGATTTTGAAGTCATGGAAGTCAGACATTTTTCTTCCACACATCTTGATGAGTTGAGAGATCACACAACCACAGATCCAGTTTTACAAAGGTTTAACCACTTTATCAGTCAAAGATGGCCATCAAAGCAATCTAGTTTACCTAAAGAAGTGCAACCTTATTTTCCATACAGAGATAAGTTTTTTGTCTGACAAATGTATCATTATGAAAGGTCCGAAAGTAATTGTTCCAAAGTTCTTGCAACAAGAGTACCTAACTATTTTGCATTGTGGTCATCCAGGAACCGACTCTACCAAAAGAAGGGCGAGAGGTATAGTATTTTGGCCTTCTATCTCACAAGACATTGAGAGAGCACTTTCATCTTGTTCCATGTGTAATAGTACAAAGCCACATCAACAGAAGGAACCACTTCAGCTAAATCAGATTCCTGTACTACCTTGGTCGACAGTAGCTACTGACATTTTCGAGTGGAATGTTCACATTATTTGTTGTTAGTAGACTCTTACAGGATTTTGTCTATGGAGATCTGCACATTGAGGAACTCCAGCATGTCATCTTGTTTGACCAACCTAGAGGTATGTTTGTTATTGCTGTATATTTAGATACCCCCACCATTAGCACTTGTCTGTCCACCTACTGATCTAAAAGTATGGAAGGCACTAAAACCCTATACTCCCGAGGTACTCTGCTGCTTAAACCATGTATTGGTAACTGCACATATGTCTATATTCTCAAGTGTGAGGAGGGCTTGGAGGGAATGTAGTTTTTTATTTAGGCTTTTGGCATTAAGCAGTAACATCTTGAAGTTCAGTTGAGTTGATTTTATTATGTCGGTAGGTTTGTCAGTTTGGCATGGCCTAAAAAAGTCACTATGGGGTGAATAAAGTTTTAGCCAGCATTTAAAATGGATGGAGGGAACAGGTACAGATCATCCTTGGCAAAGCAACATGGTCTTTTAACCACGAATCCCCTTAGAATGACATCAGAAAGTCAGATGATTTTTAAAATTAATCATCTTTTGTTCATATTGTGGCATCATCCTCAGTGATGATGGTATTCTAATCAATGATAGGCTCATACCAGCCTGAGACAGACATAGTCTGACAACACCATAATGTCTCTCTTCATATAGTCCAAGGAAGTATGTCTCAAGTCATTTACACCAACAAGGATTATGTTGGAATCATACTGGTAGATGTGGTGTAATGATTTGATTGCATGATTTGGTGGATTCTGGCTGCAGATAAGCAACTAACTGTTATCTTCTCCTTGCTCAGCCTGGATAGAGGGGCATCAGTATGTCTTACAATGTAGTCCCCTATGACAAAAGTCCTCATAAGTGTGACTGATTATTTCAGGGGCTTAGTGTTTGGGGCTCCATTGAGTGTGATAATATATATGGTGTTTGTTTTTTTCTAGGTGCCTTTGCACTTGCTAAGCCATAGCTTTACCAATGGGCAGTCTAGGCAATCTTTGTTGTTTAGGAAGATTGATTTTAAGTGTGTCAGCATATGTTAGTGTGTGTGTGTGTGTGTGTGTGTGTGTGTGTGTGTGTGTGTGTGTGTGTGTGTGTGTGTGTGTGTGTGCGTGCGTGCGTGCGTGCGTGCGTGCGTGCGTGTGTGTGTGTGCGTATGTTTGTGTTGTGTGTGCTATGCAAGGTGGGTGCTGTACAGTTTAGCCTCCAGTGTCACTGTGTAAGTGCACCTCTCACATACTGCATCTGTTTCTTCAAGGATTACATGGTTGTAGGTAAATGTAAGACAACTGCTACATTGTTTCAAGATGCTCATATCCATCAAGCTGGCTACAAAGAAGTTAGGAAATTGCATTTCCATACTGTCCAGTCCTTTAATTGGTTTGCTGCAAGGGAGTAGTGTACTGTGGTTAGAAGGCTAATAAGAGTGCTTTGTTGGTGCAGACTAATGAGGGTGCTTTCCTGCCACAGAATATGCTAAACAGTACTAAATTCTACAAACTTTAATGTTTACACAGTACTGAATTCTACTATATCTGTAGGTGATGCCCATCTAGCTGTTCTAAGCTTGTCAGCGTGCATGTTATTACTCTATATTTACTGCTTTACAGCGTACAAGTTTATTTATTTATTTGACATTTGTTTATTATTAATTAATTAATTCGTTTATTTATTTATTTATTTGACATTTGTTTACCGGGGTGGTCCAACTGGGCATAGCCTTTTTTCACTGGAGGCCTAGGGAGAAAACCTCCAGTTAAAACATAAGCAAAAGATGTAACATTACAAATACATAAACGTATTTACAAGAATATTACAATATTACAATATATTTATACATTTATATATTTATGGACTATTTTATATATATATATATATATATATATATTTTTTTTTTTTATGGACCATTCTATAGAGAAAATTTGCTTTCTAGGTGTTTGCCACTGTACATAGATTCATAGGTTCATAGGTAGGTACTAGTTTATCGGCCCTAGGGCCTATACAAGCCTAGCTAAAAAGGTACCCTGGCTTTCGCCACACAAGAAAATTATTTTCCTGTGCCCCTGTCGAGCAGAGCCACAGAGGTGATCCCTGGGGTGAATTTCCTATTTCCCATCCAATCATCAAGATTCTTCTTGAAGAGTGCTAATGAGGAACTTTGTTTGATATAGATAGGTAGTTTGTTCCAGAGTATGGGAAGTCCCTGGGACAGGAATCTATCCCACCAGCAAGTTATGTTTATTGTGGTGACAAGGTTTAGGTCCCTATAGCGTGTAGCTCAGAGGGATTGGGATTCCTTTAAGTGGAGCATGTCCAACAGCTCTAGGTTTGACATAGCTTTGTATGTTAGGCAGAGATCGCCTCTGAGTAGGCAATGTGCAATGGAGTAAAGCTGGAGTTTTTTGAGATGGTCTGCATAGGGCATCAGTTTGAGGCTAGTAATCCTCTTTGTGAGGTATTTCTGCGGCCTTTCCAATTGTTGTAGATGATTTGTGAGGTACATACCAAAAGGGGCATTGTACTCTATAATGGGTCTAATGAGTGATGAGTAGAGGGGAACATGACCTCTTTTTTCCTGGATGAGAAACCTTTTGTGATGAGGTGGGCCACATAGAAGGATTTCCTGACTACTGTGGCGATGTGATTATGAAAGGAGAGACTACTGTCCACCTGTGTCCCAAAGTCTCTTATCATACTTTTGGTGTTAAGTAGACTACCACCTATGTGGTAGGTCATGGGTACAGAGTTTTTACCAAAGGGGATGACAATGCACTTTTTGGCATTGAGATTGAGGCCATGGCTTTGACACCAGGCATCTGTCTCAGTGAGGCCCTTTTGTAGGGTGTCCACATCGTTAGGAGTTTCAATTATGGCTCCTAGTTTGCAGTCATCTTTGAACTTTGTTAGCCAAAGACCTTCTGTGTTAGCCTGTACTTCAGAAAAGTAGATACCAAACAGGACAGTACCTAGGACTGAACCCTGTGGTACTCCACTTGTCACTGGTCTGAAGTCAGATTTGGAGTCTGCTACTTTCACAGTGTGGGTTCTGTCAGTGAGCCAGTTGGCAACCCATTTTGCGACATGTGGATTTATACCTAGTTTAGTGAGTTTATCTATAAATCCAGAATGGGGGATGGTGTCAAAAGCTTTGTGAGATCTAGATAGATTGTGTGATCCACCTTACCCTCATCTACGGTTTTGGTGACTGCTTCAAAGAAGTCAGTCAGGTTTAGGAGACATGATCTGCCTTTTACAAACCCGAACTGGGTGGGGTCCAGAGTTTGGAGATTACCAATGTCTTTCTTTATAAGTTCCATGATAATACATTCCATGGCCTTGCAGACCAGGCTCATTAGGCTAATGGGGCAGTAGTTCCCGGGGTCCATGGTGGCTCTGTCTTTGTGGAGTGGGATAACCGTCGCTGAGCACCATTCAGTGGGCACAAAGCCTGAGATGAGGCTATGATTGAACATGGTGCTTAGGTGGGGTGCTAGTTCATTCTATAGTTCATTTAGAACGCAGCCTGGGATGTTGTCAGGTCCCATGGATGCTGTGTTCTTGGCTTTGGAGAGTATGTATTTTACCTGTGCAGCCATGATTACAGTAACTTTGGATTCTTCCGGGATAGTGATGGGCCCTTTAGGGGGTGAAGGGGGTAAAGTTAGCACTGAACCTATCTGCCAGGATGTTGGCAATATCAGTAGGCTCTGTATATTTAGTGCCATTTTGCTGTAACTCAGAGCAGATCTAAGTGGTGTCACTGAGATACTTGACGTAGTTATAGAATGCTTTGTGGTTGTCTTTAGACTCAGTGGTGATTTTGTTTTCATAACTAACTTTGGAGGATTTTATGAGGGATCTCAGCTTCTTACTGAGGCTGACTAGGGAGTTCTTCCAGTCATGGGATTTTACTCATTTTTGCATTAGTTTCTTTCTTCTGTTGTAGAGTTTGTTTATGGCAGGGAACCACCAGATTGGCTTCCTTTTCTGGGGGATAGCATCTTGGTTCTGTTAGGGCTAGCACGATCCATGCACTCGTGTAAGTGCTTATAAAGTGCATTTGTGTAGGATTCAGCAGTCATACCTCTATTGTCCATCTACATGGGTGTCGTGAAGTTTGCCACTTCTGACTTAATAAGCAGGAAGTTGGCTTTGGAGAAATTTTTTACAGTTTCCCTAATGGGGGGTGGGAATGGGATGTGGATGTCTAGGCTAATTAGCTTGTGGTCAGATCTGATCAATGAGAAAGTGACCTCTGGTGTGGAACACCGGTCACCCATGTTGGTAATGACCAGGTCTAGGATATTGCAGCCCCTGATGGGGGTGTGGATAAGTTGATCCAAGGCATTGGTATTTATGAATTCCAGAAAATGTTGAGCAAAAGAGTTGGTACATGAGTAGTTTTCCCAGTTAATGGTGGGGTAGTTGAAATTGTTTATTATTAGGGTGTTGGGTTGTGCCCTAATATTTTCCAGTGTATCAAGAAATGGAGAGTAGGAATCCTGGGGTATGGTGGGGGATCTGTAGCAAGTTACAATTTGGATTGCGGTCTTGCCCAGAGTTAGTTGCACTTGGATAATCCCAGATGCATTATGCTGAGCAACTAACCTGGAGGTGTGGATATCCTTAATGAATATGGACATGCCTCCACCTTTAGTGTTTCGGTCCATGTTAGGTGGCCGAAAGGTGTGGTATGAATTATAGCCTGGTAATGCAGGGGTGGTCTCAGGAGCCTTGAACCAGGTCTCTGTCACTGCACAGATGTCGATGTTCTCCATTTTAAGGAGTGTCTTGAGTGAATGCATTTTGAGATTTAGACGTCTAGCATTGAGTAGCATTACGCTCAGATTTTGCTTGCTTGTACCTGTTACGGTGGTGAATTTATCATTTGAATCTTGCCTAAAAAAGGCACTATAGGGGTGGCAAGAGCCTTAGCCAGTATCCGGAATTCCAAGGGCGACAGGTGCAGGCCGTCTCTGGCAAAGCATCGTGGTCTGTCAATCATGTCATTCCAGGCAGACAGATACTGGATCCCCTTAGAATGACAACAGAAGCTTAGCCAATTGTTGAAGTCAATCATTATGTCCTTGTACTGTGGTATCATTCTGGGTGATGGCAAGATGCTACTCACAGCTAGGGTCATGCCTGCCTGGGCTACAAGATCGGAGACCTCCTCCATGTCTCTTTTCATGTAGTCCAGGGAGGTATGTCTCAGGTAATTCACACCAACATGGACAATGACAGAGTCATATTTGTACTTCTGGAGTGACCTGACTGCATGCATTATGTGGCAGATCCTGGCACCCGACAGGCAGCTGACAGTAACTTTCTCCTTGTTTAGCCTGGTGAGTGGAACATCAGTGTGCCTGACTCTAGAGTCACCTATGACTAGAGTGTTGGGTACGTTGTTATGCCTTATGGGCTGTGGTTGAGTGGCACACTGAGTTTGTGGGCTATGTGTCATTTGGGTTGTGTTGGGGGGTGGAGGTTGCATGCGTTTCTGATTTGGAGGTCTCTGTTGCTTAAGCAGATTTTTATTGAGAACCTCTGTGAATGTAGGTGTGTGTTTTGTGTTTCTATGTGTGTGTTTTGGTGGTGTAGGTTTTGAGGGACTATATGATGAGTGTGGTGTGGTGCAAGTGTTTACCTTCTCTTCTTGACTGTCTAGTCCAGTCTTGGGTGAAGAGAGCTTTGCTTCCAGTTTGGCTATATAAGTGCATCTCTCACAGGTTGTAGTGGTGGGTGGTAGGAGGAGAGGGCCTCCAAGATGCCCAGATTCATCAGACAGACAGGAGAAAACACCAGGAGCCGACCATTAGACATGCCTGGATAGGTGCTTATTTATTAAGCACTAAAAACTGTTTTCCTCTAGACAAGTGAGGAAAGTTGAGTGCTGTAGTAATTTATAGCTTATTTAGTGCTTACAATGAGTTCTGAACAAGTGCTGAGCTCAAAGAAACAGATTTGAGTGCTAAAACTAAAAAAATGGCTAGTTCTAAGGGAAAATTTGAAGAGCAGACTTTATGGCACCAGGAATAGTTTAACCCTAGCTAAGCAGTGATGCATGAAGTGCATTTTTTTTGTATAACAGTAGCAAATGAGCAAACTGATTTAAACAAATTAACCAATAAAAAGCTAAAAGCTGAGCCCCGTTCCAGCACTTATAACTGCTGCTACATGATGAGCAGCTCTACACAAATGTGCCAAATTTATAGCAGCACAGAAAAACAGAAAAATACCTAATGAGCCTTCTGGCTAACAAAATAACTACAATATGAGTCCTTCTGTGTGCTTCCCAACTCAAATAGATCAGACAAACACATCCTACCACAAGGTTAATAAGCCTAGTCCTTCTAATGTAAAAACACAGAAGAAGCACTCAAGCTTTAAACTAATTATCTTACATAAAGAAGGGTTATCTCTACTCTTGTGGCAGGAGAGGTAGCTTACATCTTCTGAGTTGGGACTTGATGGTTGAAGGCTTATTGTGTTTGCTATTCTAAAAGTGTTTTAGTTCTGTTTACGCACTATGGGTGCAGGGCAATTATTTTACATTAAGAAGGTTTGTGGTCTACACTCTTGTGGGAGGAAAGGGTAACCTCCACCCTTCTGAGCTGGGAATTGCTGGTGAAGGATCATTGTGCCTGTTATTCTAAATGTCTTTGTTCTGATTTAAGCACTTGGGCTCCAAACCAGTTTTACTTTAGGAAAGCTTGTGGTCTATACTTGTGTGGCAGAAGAGGATAGCCTACACCTTTCTGAGCTAGGGACTGCTGGTTGAAGGCTTATTGTATGCATTATTCTAAAAGTGTCTTAGTTCTGGTTTAAGCATTTGGGCTCCAAACCAGTTAATTTACATTAATAAAGTTTGTGGTCTACACTCTTGTGGGAGGAGAGGATACCCTCATCCCTTCTAAGTTGGAAATTGCTGGTTGAAGGCTTATCATGCCTGTTATTCTAAGTAATTTGTTCTGGTTTAAGCACTTGAGTTCCAAACCAGTTATTTTACTTTAGGAAGGTCTGTGATCTATACTCTTGTGGAATTACTGTCTAGACAGATTTTTTAACTACTACGTCATTGAGTTTGCTCATACATGAATGTTGCTAATCAAGTTCCTTGTCTTCTTGACTTGTTCAATACTTATTTTTTCTCACTCCTCCCTAGTAGATCAGTAGCCATGGATATGCATTTCCCGACTGTCTATGAGCAGTCTAATTGAAATGGGTATTCTGAGACATTGTAGCAATTGCCTCATGTACATTGACAATCTACTTGTTCTTAATAACACAGATACCTTATGCAAGAGGTGTAAATGCACTTTAACTCTGGAGGCAAAACTCCTCATATAAACAAAACTAATCCTATAGAGGTTGTCAGTGACACTTGCACAATCCCTATTGCACAGGGTAAACATGCTACATATAAAACTACTTATGCTGAGGCACTTACAGGTAACCTTCCTAAAACACAATCAAAGAAAGGATCCTTAGCTATCACATAAACACTCTGTTAAAACACCACCCACAGCTACACATAGAAACACTGTATCCAGTGCCTCCACTGCTAAGCTTTTAAGACAAACAAGCACACAGCCAAATTTCGTGGTCACAGCCAATTTCCAGACTGAGTAGACTAGGATCTGTCAAGTCACACAGGCACTCAGGTCATTGAAGCACAGGTACCAGTATAACTCTGTCATAGTCCATGTGTGTGTTAATGACCTGGGATATATCTGTCTTGACTATTTGAAGTGAGACATGATAGACATGATCAAGCTCACTGATTATGTGCTTCAGGCAGGTATGAGACTGGCATTGAGCAGCATACTACCTTCTCCAAGGATGATGCCACGTTACTAACAGAAAATGATGAATTTTAACAATCGGTTTAGATTCTGATGCCATTCCAGAGAGGTATAAAATCTAACAGCCTAGGAGGACATGGTTGATAGACCACACTGCTTTTTCCAGGGATGGTCTGCACTTATCCCCTCTAGGCTTTTGGATATTGGCAAAGACCTTTTCCACCCCCATAGTGCCTTTTTAGGCAATGCCAAACTGATAAACCTACCTACTTAACTAAACCTATGAAGTAATATTGGAAGGTGGTACTGCACAATGCTAGAATTTTAACAAGAAATTCCACTCCCTGCAAGCCTTCCTCTCCCTGAAGAGTGTAGACATTTGTGCAGTAATGGAGACATAGTTTAAAGTCACTGAGAGAAACCCAGTAGTGCAAGGTTATAATACCTTTCACACCTTTAGACCAGCTACTGCACAGAAGGGAACTAAAGGTGGAGGCGTCTCAGTCTATATTAAAACCAATCTCACATTCAGACTAATTAAAGTTTATGACCCACTGGAACTTATACATGTGCCACTCACCATAAGCAGTGTCATAGCATATCCTTGCAACCTCTAGGGTCCCCCTTCATGTCCCAGGAAACCCATATTACCTATCTCAATGTACTATAGTCCATCATCATTCAACCCAATACAATATTCACGGGGGAGTCTCAACTACCTCTCTGTAGATTGGGAATCCTACACCACTTTTAATGCACAAGCCCAGTGATTCCTAAAATTTTTAATACCAACATCCTAGAACAGTTGGTCTATTCTCCTACCAGAGGTACAAACATCCTTGACCTTGTACTCACAAACATGGGGAGCAGATGCTCCTCACCCAATGTTATATATTTGCTCATCAAATCTGACCATAAGGCAGTATTGCTTGAAATGAAATCCAGGCATCCAGTGAAACCAAAAACCTTTAGGAACTATTCTAAGGCTAACCTCTATCTACTGCAACATCTTGACTAAATTCCAAACACCCCAAACCCAGTAGACACCATAGCATACACTGAGCTATTTACAAAATCTCTGTATAGCCATACTGATAGCTGTATAGAGTGAGTTGTGCCCACTCATATTAAGAATAAGACAAACTCAAAAGACAAACCACCCTGTTGGAGTCATAGTATCAATCAGTTATACAACAAAAGAAAAAAATCTTGGCCAAGCATAGGAGGAACAAAGCCATACATACTAAAAGCCACCTGACCAATCGAAGGCAACTAAGAGGGTTAATTAATACATTAAAGGCTAAATTTGAGGAAAAATAGCTTCTCAAGCAAAGGGCAACCATGTCTGTAACCTCAGGGCAAATAAACAACAATGCACAGAACTTATTGTAAATGGCATCACCCACACTGAACCAGAGGCAATTGCCAGCTTTTTGGCTGATAGATTCAGCTCAAATACCCCCCCACTTCCCCCTAATAGTCCAAAAGAAATACCACATAACACATTCCTCCCAAACATTACTAGGGAATAGGTCACCAATGTACGTTTCAAGGCCAAAAACTCTGCATCAATGGGCCGTGATAACATCCCAAGCTGCTTAATAAATAGCATGAAACATGACCTCTCTGGTCCACCTGAATCACTTGTCATCTTGAGCCTTTAGTCAGGTTTTGTGCCCAAGGAATAGAAGATGGCTACAGTCATTCTCCTGCACAAAGGAGGTCCAACCACTGATCCCGTAAGTCTTATCAGCTTCATATGTAAGGCCATGGAAAGAATCATCATGGACATGATAAATGAGGACATAGGTAACCTGCAAATACTGGACCCATCATAAAACGGCTTTGTTAAAGGAAGGTCATGCCTATTAAATCTGGTGGACTTTTTTGAAAGGGTCACCAAAGCATTGGATGAAGTTAAGGCTGTGTACACAGCTTACCTTGTCCTGGCCAAGGCTTTTGATACAATACCTCACTCAGGCATTATAGACAAGCTCACAAATTTAGGTATAAACCCTTTTATCACCCACTAGATAGTTTAGTCGCTCACTGATATGATCCAGGAGGTCAAAACAGGTGAGGCCACCTCCACTAAGAGGCCAGTGACAAGTTGAGTCCCCTGGGTCCACTCCTTTTTGACATCTATTTCTCTGAAATGGAAGCAAATGCTGAAGGTTTATGGCTATCTAAGTTTGCAGATAATTTCAAGCTGAAGGTTATCATTGACTCCCTTGAAGACACTAGCATTTTTTCGAAAAGTCTATCTTTGGCTAACAATCGGTGTCAAACCCATGGTCTTAAATTCAATAATAAGAAATGTATACTTGTACTCTTTGGAAAGTCAACCATCCTGGCTAATTACCATGTTGATAATACATCCCTAAGAGTCAATCCAGTGGTCAGGGATCTGGGTCTGCACATAGACAATAGCCTTACTTTCGACCAACACATGGCCATAGTGGTGAGGAAATCATTTTATGTTGCACAACTTATAAGTAAAGGCATGTCATCTAGGTTCAAAGTGGTCATTATCGCACTGCACTCCACCATTATCAATCAATCATAGAATTCAATGCTCCTTTGGTATGTACCTACCAGGCATATCCAGCAACTAAAGCAACCTCGGAAGTTCCTTACAAAAAGAATACAAGCCGTAACAAAATGCAGATCACTTTAAAGCCCTTTCCCTCTACTCGGTCTTGTATAGATTGCTGAGGAGTGATCTATGTCTGGCTTAGACATTTCATCTGCAAACGCCACACTTATGAATCTCCTACATATTTGTAAGTCAAAGAGCACCAGAAATAAAAGGTCTAGGGACTGGAATTTTGTCTGTGACTTAAACAGAACATGATGGAGAGACAGATATGTATACCAGAAAATGCCCTTCCTATAGAACAGGTTTTCCATCCATGTGAAGCTGAGTTTGTCTATTACCCAGTTTAAGCGGAACCTACACCAGTGGATGGGGAATAGGAAATTTACACCAGGCCTGGCACCCATGTCCCTTATGGAGAGATGTAATTTATAAATGCCTGGCCCTCGATGTTCTATTTGGATACAGGACATCATTATTTTCCAGGAAGCTAGCTAGGCTTAGAAAGGCCCCACAGGTCATAAGACTAGTATCAGTCTACAAATCTATGAATAAGAGACCCAGAAGTGCTATGATATGACAAACCAGTTAAACAACTAGCTGAAAATCCCTTGCTGAAGGTGATTTCAAGGCCATCTTACAGCAGTAACAGCGAGAAGAAGAGCAATTATTTATACAAAAAAACAGTGAAATTGACAAATAAAAGCAGAAAACAATAGTGATCACTCAAAATAACTTAAGCAAATGTTATTTACCATTTAAAAGTAGTTAGCTTTGATTTGCTGGCACTGACTACAAGTAAAACACTTCTGGAACACAGGTTGAAATGCCAAGCTTTGCTGAGCTCTGGGAAAATGAGCAGAAGACAATATGTAATAAAGATGGTTACTCAAGAGCAATACTGGTTTGCTGGGTGTGCACTCAGTTTCATAGATCTATGGAAAACAATGGGTGGGAGGAGTACTTAGATAGCTTATACAACAGACAATAGCAAGGAAACAGAGGAGGGAGAGACTTTGGAAATCAGATTATCATAAGGGGCAGATGCCAGCGATGCAGCCTTATAAGGTCACAACAGGAAAAGGATGGGAGGGTTGGGAAAAATCAATGAAGAAGCAGGCTAGTTAGAGTGGGATCCAATCAAATAAAGCCAATTATCTGAGAACAGGGGAACAGAAAGGCACTGGAATGCAACTTCTCTGAGCTACAGCTCAATGACCCCAGGCAGATTAGAATTTCAGAAACTTTAGTTTAATGTGTCAGGGGGGAATGGGCAGACACAAAGAACGGGGAAACAGAAAAGACTGAAATACAACTTTATTTACATAAATGATAAGCAGAATATAAAACTTTAGGAGCAAAACTGGAATACTAACATCTGTGAAAGCACTGAAGCACAAATCCTGGAGCAGAAAAAAAAAAACAATGCTTCCACTACTGTCATTCTACTACAGTTTAAGGTACCATTCTATGTAGAAATATACCAGTAACACTCTATAGAAAAATGCAGTAATAATGGACTAAATGAGGCTCAGATCTGGCAGTAGTTCACAATTCTGCTACAAATGTGATTAAAACTACAAAACTAAGGCCCAGCAGGTTTTAAAATACAAACAGCTAGCTTTTACAAGTAATTCTACTTGTACGGATAGAAGTGCAGTATAATGTAGAAACACAATCTTCCAACAACTGAAAATTAAGCTACAAGACTAAGGTCCTAGAACAAACTAAAAAAATGCAAACAGGTAACTTTTTTGGATAAAACATAGAAAAAAAGAAAGTAAAGTACGATTAAGTATCACCATACTGGTCACTATAAATGCAACTTAAATATTTAAGAATAATTGAAACATTTGAATTAAAAACTTTTTTCTCTTTTGTTTTTGATGAAGAGCTTGTTACTCACAGTTCAGAGCTTTCCACACCTCTCCAAGTCTTCCATAAAATACCTAAAGAATCATAAACCTACAGGAGACTTGAAGTCTGAGTTTCAGACTTCATATCCTACAGACAATGCATGCTAAATCAAAACCCTTTACTCTAAAAACCTTCTAAGTTTATAAGAGCAATATTTAAAATCTGTACCTGATTTGGGGCCTTTGTCCCTCATTATTTTTGACTTTGCATATATTTCTTTTGCTTAGATGATAAGTGATTTTTTTTTCATTCTTGATAGCAAAGCTTTAGACTACCAAATTTATTATTAATTAATTCTAGCTGGACAGCAAATTAAACAAAATACGATGATTGCAAATTTCTACTTTATCCAGTGAAATGATCACTTCTAGCTCTGCAGTGTATTAAGATTTACAAATCTTAAGGTCAATTACTTAGTAGAACATGCTGAACTTTAGCTCATGCTACATTTTTTATTTTTATTTATTTATTTTTATTTTACATTTGTTGACCGGGCTAGTCTAACTGGATACATATCCATTTTCAGTAGAGGCCTGGGGAGAAAAGCTCCAAGCAGCAACAATGACAAAGAAATACAATAAAGTATAATTAAAATAAAATAAAATTTGTTACAATATTAACATTAAAAGGTAGAGTTATACAGAGTTATTTAGCAAATTTAGGCTAGAATCAAATACTATGAGTAAAAACAAAAATTAAAACGGAAGATAGATAAAGTAAAGAATTTTTTTTTTTTTTTTTTTTTTTTTTTTTTTTTGAGAAAGAGCAGGAGGGGGCAAGAGATCTCAGTCAGGATAGGAGCAGGGACAAAGCCAGTGGGATTTAAGATATTCTTTAAGATTCTTCTTAAAAAGTAGAGTCGAAGTAAGATTGGAAAGTTCAGAAGGAAGATTGTTCCAGCTCTTTCCTATGGTGTTTGAAAAGAGTGAGTCCCCAGCTTTGTTGTTGGATTTAATGGAAGAGATTTGAAGTTTATTTGCTGAGCGTAAAGTTGCAAGATTTTTGTAAGGGGAGATGAGATTAGTGAGGATTGGGGTATTTTTAGGGTAGTAGAGGATCTTTTGGGTGATAACAAGTTGTTGAAAAAGTAATTGGTTCTGTAGTTCTAACCATCCCAGCTGTTTGAGGTTGTGACAATGATGAGTTCTAAATAGGGTACCAGAAGCAAATCTGGCTATGTTATTATAACAGGTGGAGAGTTTGGTAAGGTTGGTTTTAGGATGATTAGTATATATAGCAGAAGCATAGAACAGGGTGGAGATTAGGTGGGTTAGGGCTATAGTGTTTCTGGCTGCAGGGGTAAGAAAGGATTTGATTCTGTATAAGGTCCCTAGTTTTTTGTTTACCATCTTTATAGTGGAATTAATATGGTCATTGTAGCTAAGGTTGTTGTCTATTGTAACACCTAGTAGACGGGTTGTAGTATCAGGGGATATGATGGTTCCATTGTTAGAGTTTAATGTGAAGTTCAGTTGAGGTGTCTTGTGAGTAGGAGAAAAAAGCAATAATTTTGTTTTCTTGGGGTTGAGAAGAAAGCAGAGTTTTGTGAACCAGTTTTCAACACTGTTAAATACTGTTTGGGTGAGGCACTGGAGAGAGGTTATGGACTTGGCTGAGCAAATTAAGGTGGAGTCATCTGCATACTGTATGCAGGTGGCTTGAGAAATACTAGTATGTAGATCATTAATAAATAAGGAAAATAGAAGTGGCCCTAAGATAGAACCTTGTGGTACTCCAATGTTTACAGGGAGGGTTGAAGAAATATTCTTATTCCAGAGAACTGCTTGCTGTCTATTTTCTAAATAGGATTTAAACCATTGTAATGCTTGTGGGTCTAGTGAATGGGCTTTTCGAGTGTCAATAAGTATGGGATGGTTCACCATATCAAAAGCTTTAGAAAGGTCAATAAAAAGAGCAGAGGAAAAGGTGTTATTGTTCCATTTTTTGTTTGTAGAATCAGAGAAGGATAGCAGTGCAGTTGTTGTGCTAGGGTAAGGCCTAAAACCATGTTGGCAATCTGCAAGTAGATTATTTTGTAGTAGGTGGTCAAGCAGTTGTCTGTGTATACATTTCTCCATTATTTTAGCTAATGGAGAGAGTAAGGCAATAGGCCAATAGTTAGAGAGCTCAGTTGATGAGCCACCTTTGTGTAAAGGGATTATATGGGAGATCTTCCATAGAGAGGGGATTTTGCTTTCTGAAATTGTACTATTTATAAGTATGGAGATAGGGTAGGCTATGGCTTTAGCTGCAATTTGCAGGTATTCAGCTGGAAGACAGTCAGCAGAAGGGGTGCATGGCTTGAGCTTTTGAAGGAGGTTGCAAATGAGGGATGTAGGTACAGGATGTATATGGAAGGTAGGTGAGGGGGTATTAGGTGTTATTAATGGGAGAGTGGAAGTGGATGGTAATGTGTTAGATAGGGATAGAATGGCTTCAGTAAAATAGTTGTTAAAGGCATCAGGAATCTGGTTAGAGTTATTATGGTTGAAACCTATAGGGTCAGGAGTTTTAGAGTGTCCTGGTTGACGAAGTTTGTTAATGCCAGACCAGAATTTTTGAGGATGTTGTTGATGAGTTTGTTGTAGGTGGAGGTAATAGTCTTTTTTGTCTTTAAGAATGTCCTTCTTGGTGGCATTTCTTAATTCTTTAAAGTAGAGGTGATCTGTTGGATTTCTGGAGGTTCGCCATTTAGCCCAAATTTTATTTCTGAGAAGGATCTTTTGCCTAGTTGCCTTTGTGAGCCAGGGGGCAGTTTTGGTTCTTATGCGGGAAGAGCGATAGGCGGCATGGTAGTCTAGTATTTGGAGAAATCTAGTATTAAAGTAGATTACTGCTTCATCAAGTTCAAGATGAAGCGTAGGTGACCAGTCACATGCTTTCAGTCTCTCTGCATGCACAGCAAGTGTTTATGTTCCTCTTCTCAACAAGGGCAGATCATGCCTACTCAACCTGGTGGACTTCTTTGAGAAGACCTCACCAGTGCCACTGGCATACCCCGAACTGGTGAGCAGGTCAGGCATCACTATGCCAATCTGAAGCGGCATAAGAGGGATCTTTTGGATAAGTGGATCCAAGAGGATAGGACAGCAGGGGCTGTCCCAGCTGCAAGTATCACTCCACTATGTGTGTAATAATCGCCAGCTCATGTATATTATAGATAGGTATGGCTAAATATTCCTCTTATGTCCTTCACAGGGGCAAGTGAGCAGGCCGCGAACCAGGAGGCCCATGGCTGTCACCTGCAGAGGTTGCGAGGCAGGTCAGTAATACTCTTGCATGTACTGTCATAGGAAATTAATCTAAAAGCATTAGTAAGGTAATTGACAGTATAAAACCTGTATTGTTTAAGGCAAGTACAGCATACACATGGGAATATGGTAGGAAGAATCTCATATAGTTTGGATGTAAATAAAAGCATAATAGCCTGATAGTAAAGGTCTAACTGATGGACTGCATGTGTATACTCTGGTATCATATGGTAATGTAGATATGCAATCACTTAATAGTGCTGTTGCATTAAGCACTGTTACCCACATTGTGCGACATAAATAAAATGTGTAGGAATGTCTGTAAAGAAATGGTGTAATCCCCAGAGGTCATTAGTACAACTGAGAGACACATAGACAGAAAACAGTAAAAAGGCAGACAACAAAATCCAAACAGCACACGCAACTGAGATGTGAACTGTTGTATTTTTAGCACACACGGCCATGGTTTGAATCCTGGGAGTGGTAGTAGTCTACATACAGAATCATACCCCACAACTGTACAGATATATCCAGAATGTCCAGTAAATTGGCCCATATCTGTTGCCTGTCACTCTGTCCTCCTGGGAAATCAATGGGATGATCCCAGACATACAGGCAGCAAACAGGAAATACAACTGATTGTCACACATCTATGAGAACAAAGCTGGCACACTAGCAAGTCCCCAAAATCTTATGAGAGCAATAAGCCACGTATGTCCCATTTACACCCCCATGTTGTCAAGTTGTGACCAGAGTGTGTACAGTAACAGAGTGAGATGTATGGGCATAATAGTAATGTGGAATCTGGTACTGTGTGTGTGTGTCAACATTCAGGTAGTGCTAACAAACATTGTTCCCACAGGTCTGTCACATATGAACACTGTGCACAGAAATAAAAGAATGATACCCTGTACTGGTATTGTTTACTTTGGTTTTGTATGGCATTGTGACTAATGCAGTTGCTCTGAATAATAAGGTATTACTCATTACTGTCACCCATAATGTGCTACATAATATAACTGTCTAGGAAATTATGTATAAGAGTGTTGTAATACAAGGTCAGAATGTGAAACCACAGGAGAATTACAAGACAGAAAGCAAATAGGAGATATACAGCAATATCTATATAGCACACACAACTGTGATGGACAGTGTTTTAGTTTTAGCAGACACAGCCATAGTCTGAATCCTGGGAGTGGAAGTAGGCTGCATACAGAATCATACCCCACAACTGTACAGTTAAGTCCAGAATGTACAGTATATGGGTCCATATCTGCTGCCTGTCCCCCTTTCCTCATGGGAAGTCAGTGGGATGATCCCAGATGTTTAGGCAGCAAACAGGAAATACAAGTGATTGTCACACATCTATGAGAACAAACCTGTCACCTTAGCAACTCCCGAAACTGTTATGAGAGTAATAAGCCAAGTATGTCCTATCACACCCCCGTGTTGTCAAGCTGTGACCAGATTGTGTACAGTAACAGAGTGAGATGTATGTACATAATACTAATGTGAAATCTGGTACTTTGTGTGGCAACATTCATGTAGTGCTAACAAACATTGCTTCCAAAGGTACGTCAGATACAAACACTGTGCCCAGAAATAAAAGCTTGATACCCTGTACTGTTACTGTTTACTCTGGTATTGAATGGAATTGTGAGTGTTGCAATTGCTCTGAATAATAAGGTATCACTGATCACTGTCACCCACACTGTGCTACATAAAATACCTGTATAGGAAATCCTGTATAAGAGTGTTGCAAGTTACTAAAGGTTGAAGAGGGCAATAGTCTAGATATGTCCCGGTTCACCTGCATGTGGTCAAGACATGGCCAGAGTCTGTGCAAAAAGAGATGGACAGGTATGTGCACAATATCAACCTGGAATCTGGGAGTATGTGTAGAAGCAGTTAGTTAGTTAGTGTTAACAAACATTTCCTGCACAGGTATACCAGGTAAGAGGTGTATACTGCAGGTAAAACCAGTTCATGTATAAAGATGACGACAGCCATATCATTGTCCAAACTAAGGCAACAGGGTAAAGTAGTAATACTTGCAAGGTACAGATAACAGCACTGACTAGGAAAGTAATGCGAACTACAGGAATATACTAGTTGTTAATTGACATCTTTCTCTCCTTCCCACCATCTCTCCAACAATACACTAAATACCCACCGCAACTGGTATGTGATGACTCCACTGTTATGTTGGGTAATATGTCCTATTGGTTGATTATTTAAATCTGTTTCTATGCATGTGCTATGTTGAAATACTCCATCATTGGTGGCATGGTGTCATCAATGTACCTGCATGCTGTTGTTATTACCACTGCACTGTGGTCCCATATATGCATGTGCTCCATTTGCTGTGCAACTGTTCCATATCTGTTGTCTGCATTAATGGGAATATCTATGCATGCTGTTATACCTAACCATGGAATGTGTTGACTATTACTAACCCACATACGTTGATACACCACAAACACCATAGCAAGTATGGGAATGCGGGTCCCAGCGGACCCACCTGTCTCACCTCAGCTGGCTGTGGCACCGGGCACCAGCACATCTGGGGCCCAACCCGGGACCTCCTTGTCCGTTGGTCCTGCACCACCTTCAGGTGGAACCACCTCAGGGGATGGGGCATGTCCCCCCGGGAGCGGGCGCAGACAGGAAGCTGTCACCCTGTCGCCAGGTCCGGGTGGTGTTGCATAGAGAGCTCGATCAGCAGTTTGGAGATCTTCTACACCAGTTCAAGGGCTACTTGTCATGACTAGAGGGTCGGCCTGGCTCTCTGACTCAGCCCCCAGCACAGCCACCTTCAGGGCTGTGAAGGTGCAATAGTGACTGCCCCTGGGTGGGGATCTCAGTCCCACTGTTTCCACTAGGAGGCTCATGGGCTTCTGATTTCCCAATACCTCTCCCCATCAAGGTGTTTACCCCCCACATGTGTCATATACTGCCCCTGTATGCGTCTTGTTGGTCTTGTCTATTAACCTACCGAACCTACCTCCCCAAATATACCTACTATCCCTCCCCAACATCCCACTCTAACCTGAAAAAAAGGGCATTCTGTTCCCCAAAAAAAATATCACCCCATACATAGATTTTCATTTTGCACACATGCCCATGGAACACATGTAATCTGGTCTAATTGGCATCACAACATATTATTGTTGTCCTCACCCCTCTCTCAGGGGTTTGAGTGTTCAAACCTACCTCCAAATTCAGTGTATATGCACAGCTGCTGCTGTAGAAGAAATGGGCAGCTATGGACCTCCCCTACACCCTTCTGCACATCCCTAGCTATTTTCCCCACCATCTTTCCCTCTTTGTGCCCCTTTTTAACCATTTTCCTATCAACCCTTTTTCCTTTTCTTTTAAAGAAATTAGCACAGGGTAAGTGGGAGTAAGCACTTTTAAGCAGTAGTAAGTGGGTTTAAGTTTGTTTGTGTGGGGGTAAGCAATGCCTACACGGGTCAAGCAATTTAGATGTTAATTGAGTATAAGAAACTGTAGTCGGAAGTTAGCGGTGCTTACCTCTGCACAAACCCACACAAACCCACTTACAACTGCTTAAAAGTGCCTTAATCACTCTGTATCCAATGGCCCATGTTCTGCCCAGCAACAAAATAAACAGCCTCTGCAAGGCTCTAACCCAGGACCCTGCACACCATAGCGATTTACCACTAAGCCATGTTAGATACACATAACTCTGATGTTTTCACAAACACAATTTAATCCACCACAAACTCCACCAACGAATAAAATGAAGTAACTTCTTTATTGCACGATACACAGGAATAAATGAGAATCAAACACTAGTTTAGCGCTTTCATCTGCCATGCGCAGACTTCATCAGAACTAGTGCCTCCACCATTACAACATATTTAAATCAAACTTAGATCAAAAAGGAATATGGGGAACAACATATTTTCTTATTTCTCATCATAGACCAAGAGCCGGATTTACTATATGGGGGGGATTGGAAAACAAGATTAGCTTGTAGGGAAAGTAAATGGCAGATGCTGACAGATGCTACTAGGAGTCCAGGTATTAATGAATATATTAGTATCAAACCGTTTTTGACCATGGACTCTTAGTAATACTAAGCCTCGATATTAGTTAAAATAGATTCCATTGTATAAATTAGTAGTATAGTTGTCACTAGGTATTAATAAAGTTAATATGTGTACTTATAATAATAACATTTTAATTAATTAAAAAAGAGTTTTAACATTTTTTAAAAAGTTTTTAAAAAGTTTTTTTAACATATTTTAATTAGGGTTATTGTACATAGCACCATATATTTATTAAAGTATTTTATTAAAGTATTTTAATCAAGTATACGTAGAGAAGTTATGATACATTGTATCTTTAAGAAAGTTGTCAGAGTTTTGGCGCCAAGTTTGATTTAAATATGTTGTAATGGTGGAGGCACTAGTTCTGATGAAGTCTGCGCATGGCAGATGAAAGCGCTAAACTAGTGTTTGATTCTCATTTATTCCTGTGTATCGTGCAATAAAGAAGTTACTTCATTTTATTCGTTGGTGGATTTTGTGGTGGATTAAATTGTGCATTCAAATGTTGCTGTTCCAGCTACGATCCTTACGCAAGTTCCTGGTCGTGTACCGGTGGTTTTTCATTTGTTCGGTTTGACCGTTACAGTTTTCACAAACACATCATCCAGCCCAGTCATTCAACAGTACAGGAAATGTATTTAAACATGTAGATGTATGTGTGTGCGTATATATATTTATATCTAAATAGATATATACATATCTATATATGTAGATATATATATATATAAATATATATATATATATATATATATATAAATATATATATATATATATATATATATATATATATATATACACATATATATATATATATATATATATATATATATATATATATATATATATATAAACATATATACATACATATGTATACATCTATAGATATATATGTCTACATCTATATGTATATATATATATATATATATATATATGCAAACAAATATCTATATCTATATAGGTATATACAGACATACATCTGCAGATAAAAATGGGAACATAACAAAAACATATATGTCATACATGTTGTTCATACAGAATTGCACACACACAAACTCCCCACATCCAAACACACACACACCTGCCATTTGCAGGTTTCAAACCCTTACCTAACTATGTTAGTTACGAAAATAAAATTGCCAAAGATTCCAAAGACAACCACAAAGCATTCTATAGCTATGTCAAGAATCTAAATGGCAATGCTGAGATCTGCTCTGAGCTAAAACAGAATGGCATTAAATATACTGATCCGAAGGATATTGCCAATATCCTGGCAGATCGATTCAGTGCCAACTTCACCCCCCTCTCACTCCCTAAATAGCCCATCTCAATACCGGAAGATTGCCAAATTCCAGTAATAATGGCCACACAGGTACAAAATGCACTCTCTAAAGCCAAGAATACAGCATCCATGGGACCAGATGACATCCCGGGCTGTGTACTACATGAACTACAATATGAACTGGCACCTCACCTAAGTGTCATGTTTAATCATAGCCTCACCTCAGGGTTCGTGCCCACTGAGTGGCGCAGAGCTACAGTTATCCCAATTCACAAGGGGGGATCCACCTTGGATCCCGGAAACTACCGTCCCATCAGTCTGACAAGCCTTATCTGCAAGGCCATGGAGCGTATTATCATGGAACTTATAAACAAAGACATTGGCAACCTTCAAACACTGGACCCCACCCAGTTTGGGTTTGTGAAGGGCCGATCTTGTCTCCTGAACCTGATTGACTTCTTTGAATCAGTCTCCAGTGCCATGGACAAGGGTAAGGTGGTCCACACAGCCTATCTAGACCTTGCCAAGGCCTTTGACACCATCCCCACTCTGGAATCATAGATAAACTTACTAAGTTGGGCATTAATCCCTATGTCACCCAATGGGTTGCTAAATGGCTTACTGATAGAACCCACACTATAAAAGTAGCCGACTCCAAATCCAGCTCCAGACAAGTGACAAGTGGAGTACCTCAGGGTTCAGTCCTGGGGCGCTCTTGTTTGGCATCTACTTCTCTGAAGTACAGGTCAACACTAAGGGACTCTGGCTAACAAAGTTTGTAGATGACTGCAAACTGGGAGCCATTATTGAATCCCCAAATGATGTGGATACTCTACAAAAGGGCCTTACAGAAACAGATGCTTGGTGCCAGAGTCATGGGCTCAAGCTCAATGCCAAGAAATGTATTGTTATCCCCTTTGGGAAAAAACATGTATCCATGAATTACCATATAGGTGGCAGTACACTAAACACAGAAAGTGTGATAAGAGACTTAGGGACACAGGTGGACAGTGGTCTCACCTTTGATAACCACATCGCTGCAACAGTCAGGAAATCCTTCTATGTGGCACACCTCATCACGAAGGGCTTTTCATCCAGAAAAAAGGAGGACATTGTCCCACTGTACTCATCCCTCATTAAACCCATTATAGAATACAATGCCCCATTTGGTATGTACCTCTCAAGACATCTGCAACAACTGGAAAGTCCTCAGAAATACCTCACTAAAAGAATCACAGGCCTGAAGCAGATGCCCTATGCTGACCGCCTTAAAAAACTCCAGCTATACTCTGTCGCATATCGTCTACTCAGAGGCGATCTCTGCTTAACATACAAGGCCATGTCAAATCCAGAGCTGTTGGACATGCTACACTTAAAGAAATCCCAATCCCTCAGAGCTACACGCTCCAGGGATCTAAACCTTGTCATTACAATAAACAATACATGCTGGAGGGATAGGTTCCTGACCCAGAGATTCCCCAGACTCTGGAATAGATTGCCCATACATGTCAAGCAGAGTGCCTCTTTGGACCTCTTCAAGAGGAACCTTGACGATTGGATGGGAGAAAGGAAATTCACCCCAGGGATCATGTCAGTCGCCCTGCTAGACAGGGGTCCAGGAAAGTAAATAATGTGGGAAGAAATAGCCAGGGAATTGTTATGGCTAGGCTTGTATAGGCCCTAGGGCTGATAGGTTCATAGGTTGGTACTAGGCTATGTCCACATGCACCGTTAATGGGGTCGTGGGGGCCCAAACAACATACGTCTTGTACATATAGGTATACCCCCCCACAGCCAAACACGTCTGCCCTGCAATACACTACCAATTTCTTGCAGATCCAATAACCAGGACCTGACACAAAATAGACACAAGATGTTAACAGTACTCCATCTCACCTGTATGATGTCAGGCTGGTATCAGTAACATATCATGCAGTACAGTCTGGCTACCATAGGGAATGTACAGTGGGGAAGCAATCAACATCCCTAGGACACATATACACAGACACATATAGGCAGATACAGATATATATATAATATATATATATATATATATATATATATATATATATAAATACATGTGTGTGTGTGTGTGTGTATACATATATATATATATATATATATATATATATATATATATATATATATATGTAACTACACATATACACACACAGAGATAAACTGCCTTAACCACTGTGTATCCGACAGCCTTGTTCCACCCAGCAACAAAATGTACAGCCCTCGCAGGTCCTGAACTCAGGACCCTGTACTCTGAAGTCACAACACTTAACCACTACTCAATGACCACTGTGAAAGCAGCTGTTGTTTTTCCAATATATCTGTCAATACACATATTGATTAGTATTGAACAATTGTCTTTACTACCACAATTGTGTAGTGCTTGTTATTAATATGACTGATGCATCACATATGTTGTTTAAACATAATGTACACATAGCAGATACATACGGTGAGGTACATCTGGGAGAGTATACATAACCGTGAGGCTTACACATGACAGGAATATGGATATATACATATAATAGGTTAATATATGTCTACATGTACATACACATGTATATTCATGCATATGTCTGTATACACATCTGTATAGTGCAACATATATATGGCCATGTGTACATCTCTTCATATGTTCATATATATATATATATATATATATATATATATATATATATATATATATATATATATATGGGTTCCTATCAGCATTTCGAATGTTGAAAATGCCGAATTTAATTTCATTGAACTGAAATGTTCAAAATCTCAGAAGAGCAAACTGATGGAACATCGATTTCTTTCCCAGGGAAAGAAATCGGTGGGCTGTCATTGAAGTTTGTTATTTCCTCCACTGTGGTGCGGTCTCAGAGTTGGTATATTTAAGTAGGGGGTGTGTGGGGGGCACAGACCCCCATGTTGGGGGGTGTGGGGGCAAAGCCCCCCACTTCTGTTAGTGTTTAAAGTATTAAACTTTTTTTTTGCACTGAACACCAATTTCTTTCCCTGGGAAAGAAATTGATGTTCCATCAGTTCGCTCTTTAGAGATTTCGAACATTTCAGTTTGATGAAATTGCATTCGGCGTTTTGAGCATTCAATATGCTGATATAGACCCATATATAGATATATGTATATATAGCTATATATGTATGCACATCCTATGTGTACAGATATGCCTATTTATGTAGATATATCTGACTATATGTGTATACATCTCTATTCTGATATACGTATCACTGTCAATATATATGCAAATATCCATAAGTATATGTGCATATGTATCTCTATCTGTATATCTGTAGACATATATTGCTGTTTATATGTATATATCTGAGTGTTTATATGTATATGTATGTACATATACATATCCATCTATGTATGTCGATATGTATATGTGTATATATCTATACAGATATTTATATAATTATATATATATATATATATATATATATATATATATATATATATATATATGCCCACCATTTGTCCTGAGCATGGAGTGGAGCCCTACCTCAGCCCCAATAGTCCCAACCTCTTAGTGCAAGGGGATGTCAGGTATGTAGTGCAGGTATATATGTAGACTATTGCTACTGTGATAGGGGTTGTGTTCACAGACATGTGTGTGGGAGGTCACATCTGCTTTTAACAGGTACGCCATTGGCTACTGACAGGCATCCTAAGGACATCATAGTAAAGTACTGTTGCTAGCACAGTAATGATCCTGTGGACTACAGCAGAGATATGCCAATAAATGTGGACAGTCTGACACAACTCTGGTCAGTCCAGAGGTATACACAGAACCCCTTAGTGCAAGACATGTAGACCAAGCCTGACAATGTGGATGTTAACAGCCATGTAGATGTGTATAACATGTAAATACTGGTATACATTTCCCCCCATAGGTTATGCATTTACACACTCCTGTCTGTCCTGACACATAATAACCACTGGTACAGTGTGCCATGGCCACATACTACCCACTAGTCAGTGACATACATCTGTACAGCATCCCACTGCTTTGTCTGGCATACATGATCGTTATGTTGGCCTGGCAAAAGTACATCTGGCAAGTATCTGGACATAACATCACACTGGGTAAGTAGGCTAGGCATGTAACATAGCACTGTACAAGCTATAGGCAGACTGCCACAACACTGGCCTACATTTCTTATGGGGGAATACACATGTACCTGCATATATAGCAGGCTCTACAGGCATGTCACAGCACAGAGTAACAGACACCTGTGTGAAAGTGCATAACCACAACCAATGTGAACACAGCCACAGCCACATATGGTAGCTAGCATAATATTGCAGTATATGGACTATCTGATGAACACCATCCTCATATGTGCCACTCACACACTAACCCTACATATACTGGGCCACTACACAGTGTGGTCCGATGCCTGTCTGCGGTATGGGACATGTGTGTGTTTGGCCCTACAAACATGTAAGCCGATAGGGTACCATACAGTGGAGCAGCATGTAACATCAGATAGAACAGGACCAAGAACAATGACATCTATCACAGTCTGTACACAGGCCAAGGTACATATGCACAATACACACACTGTCGACAATCATCAAACGTACACAGACCTCAGTACTGTACACACAACCACAGTATGCCCAGGTTATGTCCTCAAAGAGAACCCCTACTATACATAACATATGTCGCAGTCTGATAACCCACTGGCTTGTTATCAGATATGATGTCAATAAATTATGGTGTACAGGACATATGCACCTCTTATTGCATGACATATGTACACAGGTTGACAGAGTTGTGGCTGGAGACACACACACAGAAGGCCAATATTGACATGTTGCTGTGATAACCTCATACATTTATTGTTGAAACAGGGTTTGTTGCAACATATGTCCTATGAGGGATATGAGGTCAGTAACTCTCATGTCTGTCACCATGTATTGTCTGCAATCCTCACACTATGCTTTTGCAGTTCACAGATAGGTGCTGTGTGAGTAAAACAAGAAATAAAAGGCACCACACACTGCCCAGTCTGCAGATGACCCTACAGATGGGGGTTTCCTCAGAAACATAGCACTGACATGACAAGTATTAAAACATGTAGAACAGCCATATCCACACACAACCTGTTAAACCATTACTCCAAATGCATAATAGCAGCACTTAGATTCTGTAGTCATGTCAGGCACATCCCCCTCCTGTGTGTTGGCCTGTTTCCACAGTGTATGTTGTTAGAGGTAAACCCCCAATCTATCTGTGATGCTGTTTGCCAAACAACAGATCTAGGTCCTGCTCACAGTGAATGAAAATGCCCAACACCAACATGATGTTCCTAGATATTGGAGTGTGTTTCCATGCAATTGGCTATGGGAATGTTACCACAGCTGTTCCACATGCAATCAGCTAGAGGAGGGCTGCAATTCATGTAGAGGCCATCAGCTGATCATGAGCATCACTTACAATGCACATGCTGCTGCCTAAGCAAAGCAGGTGTAAGTCTCCACATCCACCAGAGAGGGAGTGAGAGAGGCAGATATAGGCAAAGATAAGTTAGGGAGGGGTGGGAGAGTAAAACCTAAGCATGCTTTTGTCACACACCTACCAGTACAGGGTATCAAACCCCTGACTGACTATGTATTGCTATTACATGTCTATGCAGTTATTGGATGCGCCACATAGGTTACATGTTGAGGAGCTCTCCAAACATATATGTGATGGTGAGTGACATCTGCAACAGTGATATGGTAGCTATACGGTAGGTGTAGTACATGTAGCTGTCCGCATGAACAGTTGGCAGCGTCAACACAGCCACACTCTCTCAGGGACCCACACACATTGACACACTTGGAAGGGTCAGGAATACAACTCCTCACTAGTTAGATTGCCACAATACAGTACTGTGCAGGTATCACATGCACCACAGGGATTATCTGGAGGTTATATGGGCAAAGGGTATGTGGAGGTGTCTGACATCAGACAGCATGCTTCAGTATGCCAATGGGGGTTGCAGTGAGTGTGAATGTGGACATAGGCATCATACACCGCACACACACAGACGCAGGATGCCAGTACTGACATGCATGGGTGCATTGCTTCACGGATGTGTAGTGGTCGACTGTGCAGGATGGCTATACAAGGCTAGGTGATGGGTATACTTTGGCATCAGGCCACATGACAATGGTCTGCAGTGTGGCACAGGGGTGTAGTGTCTGGACTGGCCCACACAGGTGGGCATTGTATTCACCATCCAGTCACCTGGGTAACTATTGTGTGTGGCCATTGCTGTGCATTGCTTGCCATGTATGTGTTCTTTAGTCCATGACATGGACGGTGTCTGGGATGTGCACACGTCCCACATGCATGTACAGTGACATGTGGAACTGTACCTGGGATGTCTGGCCCATGTTGTGTACACATATTATTATCATCAGATGTGCCAGTCCATGCCTCATGTGGCAGGAACTGGTAATGGACAGCAGGTTGACCCTGCACCTACATTGATAGCATGATACAGGTATTCCCTGGTGTTAGTGGCATATGTCCATACAGGGCATGTGTTTAAGGAATGGTATGTCCTTTGTCAGTCACATTTGATGGCACCACAGGTGTTGCAGGTGTCCAGTGGGGAACATAGTGAAGGTGCACTGCCTGCATGTACGTGCCTATTGGACTGATGGACAGGGTGCCATGCCCTCTGTAGCCCACTGCAATCACACCATGGTTACTATCAGTGGGCAATATGCAGGGTACTACCAAAATAGCGGTTGTTGCCTAGGCAAGTGTGTGTGTGTGTGTGCGTGTGTGAGACATGGGTTGAGAGTGTTCTCTGGTAATACAGGGGTTGCTAACTTTGTTCACCAGGCCTTGATGTCACATGTAGGGGTATGGATTTGCACCTCAGCCTCTCAGCTATTTCACATCTGTTATCCCTGTAAGGTGGACATTGTGGTAGATACTAGGACCACCATATAAGAAATTTGCAAAATTCGCTCCACAATGAGTCCAGTTGTTACACACTCACAGCCACCTCCACACAAAATACAAATGACAAACACAGACACACACACCTGCCATGTCTGGGATTAGAACTCCTACCGAACTAGTTTATTGCACTACAGCACTACACAGTTATAGGAAGCACCATGGAGATTACTAGAGTATTCCTTCCCCTAAGGTGTATTTCACAGTGAATGACATCAGCAGGCTTGCCAAAGTAGGGCATTTGAATTGTAGTGAGTATGACTACCTTAAAAAGCATTGCTCCCTACACAGACATAAAAACACACACACAAACATCCACACTTGCCATGTGTGGGAATAGAACCCCTACCAGAGTTCTATATCATACTACAGCATTACACTGTTATAGGATGCTCCACGGTGATTACTGGAGTATGCTTTCCCAAAGGTGTATTTCACAGTGAATTACATCAGCAGCCTTGCCAAAGTAGGGCATTTGAATTGTAGTGAGTGTGACTAGCCTAAAAAACATTGCTCCCTACACAGAGAAGGACACACAAGCACACACACACAGTTGCCATGTCTGGGATTAGAACTCCTACCTAACTAGTTTAGCACACTACAGCAGTATACAGTTATAGGACGTGCCATGGAGATTACTGGGCTACACCTTTCCCAAAGGTGTATTTCACAGTGAATGACAGCAGCCTTGCCAAAATAGGGCATTTGAACTGTAATGAGTGTAACTAGCCTAAAAAGCATTGCTCTCTACACAGGCAGAGACACACACTTGCCATGTCTGGGATTAGAACTCCTACCTAACTAGTTTACCACATTACAGCAGTATGCAGTTTTAGGATGCGCCATGGAGATTATTGGGCTACACCTTTCCCAAAGGTGTATTTCACAGTGAATGACATCAGCAGGCTTGCCAAAGTGGGGCATTTGAATTGTAGTGAGGGTGACTAGCCTATAAAGCATTGCTCCCTACACACACACACACACACACACACACACACACACACACACACACAGTTGCCATGTCTGGGATTAGAACTCCTACCAAACTAGTTCATCACACTACAAAATTACACAGTTTTAGGATGCGCCACAGATATTACTGGGACACTCCATTCCCAAAGGTGTATTTCAAAGTGGATGACCTCAGCAGGCTTGTCATAGTAGGGCTATGGGGAGGGCAGTGTGTGTGCATGGGCCATAACCCGTTTATCTAGGGGTTGTCACACCACATGCGGGCACACGCAGGGTTATATTCTGCAGGTATGTGTATACAGCTGCTAGATGACTACTTCCTTGTACAGTCATGTTGCACAGCTAGCACTTGCTCCCCACAGTCTGTAATGCTGACAGATACAATGGCTAATGTCTACAGTGAGTGACATTTACACTTCATGTGGTTGTAGTCATTTGGCTGTGTGCTGGGTGGGACAGGCCTCATAATGGATGGCTCCTTGTCACAGTCACTCTCTTCCACACATCTATGTATGTCTACTTTTGGCTTATTATAGTGTGTTGTCCTTGGATATATGTCTGTATTCCTATCCACTGTGTGTGCAAAGCATGACTGGTGCATACTGAGAACTGTATGCACTAACATCTGCCACTGCCAGATATGTACGGTCCACTGTTGTTTGCAGACATAGGCTTCATTTAAGTGTATGAGCATACCCAGTATGACCTTTCAGCATGTTGTTGTCTGACATTGCCTGCATTTCTCTAAGTCTGTGACCATGCCCAGTATGCCCTTCTGTATTGAATGTTTGGATCCATTCCAGGTAGTTTGCACTCCAGTGCAGACCTTTGTGTTGTACACCTACAGGTAGCAAACTGTTTCTGCAGGGTATCCATCAATCATTTGGCAATATGGGGACAAACTGTGTAGGGGATAGTGTGTACTGTAGGTGATTGTGTCTGTGCTGCTTCAGCTACATGGTACTTCTGTTAGCAGAGATATTCAGACATGTGTACTGTTATACACTGTGATGTTTTCTGTCCTTGTGTACTGTCAGGTGGACATTCTTGCAAATAGTGATGTCTTGGGGGACAAGGGTGACTGCAGCTGTGTCCGGTATTGTGGGCAGATGACTACATATTCATGGTAAGTTATGCCATTCTGGAGGGGGAGCTGCAGACACTTACTGTTGGGTCTGTGTATCCAGTTTAGCACCTTGGTACAGTGCTGGCAGAGGATCCCATATTTGTACATCCATCGACATGACAGTATGGCATTATCTTGCTATGGCAATACCTCACAGCTGTACAGATTCACACAGGTTACCCAGAGGCAGGGTCCATGAGTCAGGACATTACCCCTATTGTGGTGTACAGGCAAGTATGCAGCCACTAATTTATGTGTTTACAGCAAGGGATAGTGTGTGCACACAGCTTTGTGTCGGACCTTACACATTCCATGCTACCCATGCTCCAACCCCACCCCTGTTATTCTATCCTCTTCCATACATTATGCATACATTCTCTGATACTTTCCCTAAGGTTATCACCCCATCACAGCTGTGTTTTGGTGTTGGTCCATAGTTCATGCAGTGGGACATGGTGGACATGTTACTGTGGTTTGTCCACATGGCATTGCATATGGCTTATGTGGAGTGTGTTATGTTGTTATTTGGGTGTCCATGACATAACATGCATTGGCAGTACGTGTGAGACACAGGCCTTTGGCAGAAGCCTATGGGACATTTGGTGTTGATACGGGCCAGCTGTAGCAGGCCATTCCATTCTGTCAGTCCTGCAGTCTCAGACCGCCATACAGTATATTCCCCTGGGATGACAGGGTAGGTGTGCTAGGTGATCATGGCAGCTCCTTCTATCAGTCTTGATCAGGTGGTGTGGATGCTGGAAGGGTGCTACCTATGGCTAGGGACACAACTGCATGGGACAACTACACTGCATGCTGCATTCTTTCACTATTGCCATATACAGATGGGGTCATATTGTACCCATTCCCCACAGCAGGGATATGACCAGAGAGGTACCTGTGGGTGGTGTTTTGGTGAGCTGGGTGCATGTGTGCTATGGACACTACTTGCATCTGACACACAGATATGTGTGGGGCATTCCAGTTATGCTGGCATGTGCAGGTACATCAGCTGTTTCCCAATACATCAGTCCTACCTCCTTTGTGATCTGCAAGTGTTCGGGCAGACAACACCGGTATCCCCTACTACAGGACCAGATAATGTGATGCATACCTGTATGTACAATTCCAAAGGTGTGTCCATTTCACAGTTACATAATATATACTCTATGTCTGGGGTACTTTACCCTGTGTACTGCTTGTATATCTAGCCCAACTGCCATGCCATGCCATGTAAATCTTTCAGGTGGTGACACATATTACCACCATACATTTACAATGGCTTACTGCTAGCATGTGTTACACTGGTGGGAATTGTCTTTGGCACTGCAGTTGTGAGGACTTGGCTCTGTCATCAGCAGTAGTGGGCAATGGCCAAGGTCATAACTCAACATGCATACATACTGACCACTCTCACACAATATGAAACACACACCAACCTAACACACACATACCTGCATATTGAGCAAATGCTACAATCTATCCTGCTACCTTGGTCACCTCTGGGCATCTGTGTGCTACTGGTATTATACCTACACATACATGTTACTACATTTCTACATAGGGTTGCGGGGGGGGGGGCATACCTGACTGTAACATCGTGTGTACATCAGACGGGGGGGCACACCTGACTGTTACTACATTTCTAAGTAGGGTTGGGGGAGCACACCTGACTGTTTCTACATTTCTACACAGGATTGGGGGAGGGGGGCACACCTGACTGTTACTACATTTCTATGCAGGATTGGGGGAGGGGGCACACCTGTTTGTTTCTACACAGAGGTTGGGAGGGGGCACACCTGATTGTTACTACATTTCTACACTGGATTGGGGGAAGGGGCACACCTGACTGTTTCTACATGTCTACATAGGATGGGGGGGATACACCCGACTGTTACTACATGTCTACATAGGATTGGGGGGCACATCTGACTGTTTCTACATGTCTACACAGGATTGGGAGAGCACACCTGACTGTTACTACATGTCTACATAGGATGGGGGCACATCCGACTGTTTCTACACAGGATTGGGGGCACACCTGACTGTTTCTACACAGGATTGGGGGGGCACACCTGACTGTTTCTACATTTCTACACAGGATTTTGGGGCACACCTGACTGTTACTACATTTTTACATAGGATGGGGGGGCACACCTGACTGTTTCTACATTTCTACACAGAATTGGGGGGCACACCGGACTATTTCCACATTTCTACACAGGATTGGGGAGGCACACCTGACTGTTTCTATATGTCTACATAGGACTGGGGGGGCACACCTGACTGTTACTACATGTCTACATAGGATGGGGGGCAGATCTGACTGTTTCTACATTTCTACACAGGATTGGGGGGGCACACCTGACTGTTACTACATTTCTACATAGGATGGGGGGCACACCTGACTGTTTCTACACTTCTACACAGGATTGGGGGTATACCTGACTGTTACTACATTTCTACATAGGATGGGGGGGCACACCTGACACTTGTACACATTTGGTATGTCAGGTACTCCATTTCATTCTGTATTCTAACCTATCATGCTGACCAGAGACATATCAGTGTACTACAGGTCTTATGTTTGATTGACCTACATATTAGTTTCTGACTTACTACCCTTCAGAACTAACATCCCACTACCTGACCTGATGTAGTCTGTCTGTGTAGGCCTGGGGGGGAGGTTACCCATAGTCATCATTCAGAGGCCTTAGCGCAGCCTTTGTTTGTGTTTGTCTACACCTGTCCTACTGGCTGAGACTGTTGTTGGGTATGTGAACCTCCCTGACTGGCATGTGTGAGTCATATGGACACATGTGGCCCAGCACATTTCCTGCAGTGGGGTTTGTTGCCCTGTGTAGTACTGGCTACTATGGTGACACTGGTATTTGTTACAGATCTCATGGTGCCACTATAGGTGTCTACTATCTGCTGGCATACCATTCAGCCACCTGATTCCTTTGCATGCTCACATCCATACCATAGATACAGGTAACAACACATACTACTCCATTCAGCAATTGGTAGGTTGAGTGACTTACCTTGTGGGTGTGCCAATATTGATGGTGGTGCTACAGGGCTGCCTATGTCAGATGCATATAGTACACTCCCTACACATGGTTGAGCACAGGTAGTGTCATGTTTGGCATCCCTTTTTCTGTATGTGCGAGTCAGAGAAAGGTGTCATTCCCTGGGTCCCTCATGTGTCAGTGTATGTGCTATGCATTGTCTCTTTGCAAGGCCATGGAATACTGGGCACATCTCCTTCTGCCTACTGGGGCAGGCTCAAGTTGTTCCTCCGAGTCACTCTGTACCTTTGCAGGCCTTGGCAATGGAGGGGGGCTGTGTGGCCCTGCCCCGTGCTGTTCCTGCTGCAGCTGTTTCCGCAGGATCATATTGTGTAGCATGGCACATATGATGACAATTTGGGTACATGTAGCTGGTGAGTACTTCAAGGCTCCACCGGATGTGTCCAGTCACCGGAACCATGACTTGAGCATCCCAAACACACACTCTATTATAATTCTGGTCTGTGCGTGTGCCTCATTATGGAGTTCTTGTTCGGGTGTGTGTGCATTTCTGATGGGTGTCATCAGCCACGGCTCCAGTGCGTAACCAGCATCCCCCACTAGGTAACCATAAGGTATGTCCCTATTGGCAAATCTCTGGTACAGCTGCATCAGATGCCAGATGTGGGAATCGTGATAGCTTCCAGGGCAGCCAGCACACACATTCATTATTATGCCCTGGACATCGCACATGACCTGGCAGTTGATGGAAGGGAAGCCCTTGTGGTTGATGTAAACCCTACCCCGCTCACTGGGTGGTCCTTTGATGCATATGTGCATTCAGTCTATAGCACCCATTACCTCAGGGTATTCTGCTATTTGGTGGAACAGATGCATATTGCTGGCCAATGCCTCATGGGTGTTGGGGAAATATATGTGCTCACCAGCATGTGCTTACATGGCATCCAGGAACTGGTGGAGTACCCTGGATGCTGATGTCTATGAGATCCCATCATATCCTCAGTTGGCCTTTGGAAAGTATCTGTAGTTAGTATTCTTAGGCCTATACATACCTTGGTATCCACTGGGATGGGCTCCCCTCTGTTAGTTCTGTGTGTCAGATGTGGCCGGCACAGCTCAACAATTTGCTGTAAGAGGTCCCTGCCCACCCTATAGCGCTCCACTATCTCCAGCTCATGTAGCACCTGGTAGGTTACCCTGGGTCTGTACACTCTTCTCCATCTCCTCACTGTGGGTTGGTCGACAGCATTCACATCCTCACCACCCTCAGCCTCTTCCACATGTTGTTGTATGATAGTTATTGCATCATTTTGTTGTTTTGTTTGTTAATAGTTCCCCACTTGTATACACCGGTGGTGTAAAGTATGGGAAAAACCAGAGGGGAAGGTGTTTGCATAGTTTATAGTAGTGTTCTGGGCTGGGCTAGTCTGCTGCCTGTGTAATTGGCTGATTCTGATACATTTCACCTGCCAGCTATGCTAGTTCTCCCTGATTAGCTTTCTGGTGCTGTTTTCCCTTTCCATTGCCTTCCTGTTTAAGCCAAGGGGTGCACCACGCAAACACAGTGCTCAAATGTGCACAGAGCTGCTGTTTCCTGGTTTACTTTTTTTTCCTTTAAAACCCGGTGAGCGGCACGCACACCCACTTAGGCAACGTAAAGAGTGCTAGGCAGCCTCAGACACACACCCTTGCTTAGCTCTGCTAAGTTAAGAGAAAACCTGAGCCACAGGGCTCCAATCCACTTACAGTATGCCTGACACCCCCCCCCCATGAAGTCAGCTAACTCCTAGGCGTGCACCAAGATATTCCTGCTCTTACACTATTGGGTGCTGGCTAGCATGCAGGAGAAATTTGGCATTCAGTATAATTTCCCTCATTTGCATAGGATTGCCTGCTGATGCATAGTTACATGTCCCATACGAAGCCTCCCCCCTTAGCAACCACTATTCACTGGCCATGTTGTCTTCGACCTGCCATTGAGTATAATGGCAAAATAGTGATTTTGGTTAGACTGCTTATTTTATGGGGTTTTTTTTCCTATTTTCTGCACAATCCCATTTGCGTGCCACTGCCCTACGCTTAAACAGCCAGGATCGGCTAAAAAAATAAAAGTTGATTTTTTTTAATTTTGCTAATGTTTTCCATGCCAGTGGCCTTATAGTTGGCCATTGGCATGCTTTCTACATGATATCCACCCTTTATTTGGAGCTGTCATGGCTCCATTTTGTAATTTGCAGAAATGTACTCCGTTACTGTCGGAGTACATTTCTGCAGATTACACTAGTCCTATATGGCTGGTTTCCAGCTTCCTGGATCACAAATTCACCTCATTTGCATGGATTTCTCCTGCAAATGGGGTAATTTGCATACAGGGGCTGAGTCCGTGCAGGACTAGTGCAGGAGCGCTTGTGCACGTCCCTATGGGTTATTCCTGGATTGCACGGCAGACATATTGCCTGCTGGAGCTCTTGCACTAGTTCTGCATGCCATACAGGGCTTGCAGAATCCGGGGGGTGTGTCGGGTCGACATCAATTTTAGTCATCTGCTTTTGGATGACTAAATAGATGGTCAACAGATGTGTAATTCCTGGGGCCTGGGAATATTTCTTTTCCCTGATTTTTCCTGCAAAAATGTTGTTTTCTATGTTTTGTTTTAGGTTTTGCATATGACAGGTTATTTCCTCAGTGCATGCATAGTATCGTGTTGACATTTGTGTTTTCAGCATATTGTGGATTCTGTTTAGTAATCAATATATGTGAATGTCAACATAACATTAATCATGTCTGCATATATGTGTGTGTGTGTGTGTGTGTATCAGCACACCTACCATGTCAATAAATGCATAAAAAGATAATATATGTATGTATTTATACACATATTTATCTATATATATCTATATATATATATAGAGAGAGAGAGAGAGATGTATGTATGTGCATGTGTGTCTATGTATGTATGTATAGGTTTACACACACACACACACACATTCTGATTCATGGTGATGTAATTGTCTCTTTTACCTCTCTTTTAATATACTTGCAGAAGAGCTGCACAATAGATTAAACCCAGCTTCGCTCACTATATTAAAGTTATTTATAATAAAAAGCTGAAATATTTTTGCTTGATGCTTTTTGAAGGATCCTCAGCCATCTGTTTAATGTGCCACTTTAACATTTTGTTACACACATGCAACCTCTATAATAATGCTGTCATTTTATTTAATTGTTCTATAATATAGAGGTGGGAGGTTGGCAAAAAGGTGGGAGGTTGGCAAAATGGTTAAGGTGTTTACCTTTCAAACACAAGGTGCAGGGTTTGATTCTCACATGGGATAACTAACTAGACTTAAAATGGCCCACAAGGGCAGTTGGCCTAGTGTAAAACTATGAATATTATCAGGCAGTGCAATAAGCTGCACTGTTCTATGCTTTGCTAACAAAGAAATAATGCACTAAACAACATCATATCTAAATGAGTTATCTTCCAACTGCAGTTTTACACTATAATATCCTTCAGTGTTTAAATAACATCTAATTTACTGTTACTAAGACATAACATGAAAACTGGTTACTTCGCAGCATACATGTTGTGACTCAGACCTAAAATTATTTTCAGCATTAATTCATTATGAAGATCCCTTTACCCAAATAAATTTATAATGCTGTCATTGGCACTCAATTTGATGTTGGGATTACACTACCATAATAAGAAATGTGCTATGAAAATCTAAGTGTTTCTGCTGCAGGGTATGTTTAAAGTTTGCCAAGCATATTTCTGACAAGTTTAATTCATTTTAAATTTCATGCATTTGAAAAAGAAATACATCACAGCAAGAGGTTCTCCAGTTCGATTCTCGGCTGAAGTGCCTTCTGTGCGGAGTCTGCATGTCCTCCCTGCGTTCGTGTGGATTTTCTCCGGGTACTCCAGTTTCCTCCCACGTAACAAAGACATGTGTCTGGAGCATTTCTCTCAGAGTCTCCGCTGAAAATTGGCTTAATTCCAAGTAGGACTTTCCCGGTAAACAAATGTTAAATAAATAAATTACTAACAACTGCCATTAAATGAAAGTTTACACAGTCAGCATTATTCTCCCCAAATAATCATTTATTTTTGACCTGTATTATCTGTATATTCATCTGATGTGCAGTTTGTTTTATGCAGTTTTTCTAAGCATTTTACAGGTACTGGTAATGCACATCCACATAAAGCATACCTCTCAAACTTCCAAATTTTTGCAGAAAATATCCAGATTTTTCCCTCTTATATATATATATATATATATATATATATATATAGTTTGTTCTTCTTAAAATTTGTGTGTGTGTGTGTGTGTGTTTTGTCATATCACTTAAGATTGAGGTCAGTGTACAATGACATACATTTGAGTTTTAGCTTTCTTATCTTTCAGAAAATGCATGCTAGTACAAATCCTGTTGTTCTAGCAACTTTCTAAATTTATAAGAGTAATATTTAAAATCTGTCCCTATTTTTGGGACTTTGTCCCCCATTAATTTAAGCTTTGTCCAGATTTCTTGTGTTAAGAGGTTGAGCTGTATGGACACAGCTATAAGAAAGTTATTCCATTAGACAACAATATGCATACATTATCAAAATACAATAATTATGTAGTACATAAAATTAGCCAGGAGATGGCACCAAAGTCCACCAGATATGCAGTACTGAGCTTTTTGTTTTTCCTCTGGTCTAATTTCTTTTTATAATCAGAATGTGGAGTAGTAGTTACTAAGACAGTAAGAGTTAACATACATTTTGTAATTTAAAGCTGCTTCATCCCACTGTTTATGTTCGAATGCTACTGCCTGAGAGAAACTATCTGCTTTATGTATGCTACCGAGGAGATGGACTTGCACAATGAAATTCAGCTGTGCAGAAAGTGCACATTGTTCATGGTATTTCTACCAACATTCTGCAGTTATTGTACTAGTTTATGTAATTTGATTATAGTACCTGAGAGAACTATTTCATCCACATGAAGTCTGGATTATAAACCACCATTATAACTTGTGAGTTATAATGTTGGTAAAAACTCCCATTTTTCTTCTAGGTCTTTAGTCTTTAGTTTTTCTGGTCTGCCGATGCTGCATCATCTGCCCATCACTCTTGTGGATCAATGATGGTAAAGATATTTCTTGCATCATTTTCTTATGGTAAAAAAAGCCATTTCCACTTTGAATCACAACAACCCCACTGGCCAGCAGTTGAAAGATGTATATTTTTATTATGACAAGAAATACTCTTCCATGAAATTTATACAGTAATCAGAGAAGCTCAAGGTTACAGAGCCTTGTGACCATTATGACTTTTTACTTTCCACCACAGACAGTACCTTCCATCTTTAGGATGACTAGGTCAGTCAAGACAGGGTGAATTTTTGAGTATTCATCTAATTATCCAGGTTCCATTTGCAGAAAGATAGTGCATTACCACTGCCTTATCTGCAGGGGAAGCCTATTCCAGAAATGAGAGAGACCCTGCTTGAAAGGTGAGGCATAGGTCTTCTCTGAGGAGGTTAGAAAACACAGAAAAAAGGGACAGTGCTTCTAGTCTTTTTTCGTAGCTTAGAGATGTTATAAGTTCATAGGTAAGGACTAGGCTAACTGACTTTGCAGGAAATTTTCAGCCTAGCTAATTTCCTGTTTTGTGCTCAAATTAACGTATCCTATTTGGTTAGAGACTGGCCTTACTCATCCCATGTTTGATAATTACAAATTACCTCTAATGAAAATAATTGGGATCAGACCATAGATAATTTGAGGGAACCCATGCATGGGATAAAGTATTTAGGAGCTGTCTCTGTCAATTAATAGTAAAGAGGGCAGTCCTAGGGTAAATTTTCTGTTTCCATCCATAGATCCAAGCTGTGCTTGAATATGGACAGGAATGAACTTTGTTTTATGTGGATGGGGAGTCTGTTCCAGAGCAGCAGATCCTGCGTGATATATACCTGTCCCTCCAAATCATTCTGTTGATGTTACAGAAGAAGTTTAGATCCCCAGACTGGGTATTTCTGATCTCATTTGACTTGGTGTGCAGTAACTCTATCAGTATTGGGTCTGAGGATGCCTTGTTTGTCAGACACAAGTCACCTTTTAGCAGTCTGTAGTTTACCAAGTATAGTGATGGGGCTTTGAATCAGTCCACAAAGAACATGTTTTTTAGGCCTTTTATCCCTTTAGTAAGGTATCTCTGTGGTCGCTCCAGTTGTCGCATGTGTCTGGACAGATACATGCCAAAGATGGCATTATATTCATTATATTTAATGAATGGCCTAATGAGCACTAAATAAAGGAGGACAATGACATCCCTAGATCAAAAGATACAGTAATGCATTTTTTGGCACTGCATTTCAGTCCATGATTTTGGCATCAGTTACTTATTTGGAACAAACCTTCCTACAGGATGGCTAAGTCATTTGAGGAATTAATGACTGCTCCTAGCTTGTAGTCATTTACAAATTTAGTCTTCCAGAGCCCTTTGGTGTTGGCTTTTACTTCAGAAAAGTGGATGCTAAACAGGAGAGGTCCCAGCACAGATCCCTGGGAATTTAAACCTGAGATCCTCTTTGGTAGGAACCGCTGGGATCTTTCCAACTGTTTGATATGTGTAATAAGGTACATCCCAAAGGGGGAAATATATTCTATAATTGGTTTGATCAGTGCTGAACTCAAGGGGACAATAACCTCCTAGATCTGGATGACATTACCCTAATGAACAGCTGTTTCAGGTAGAATGATATCCTGACAGCTATTACTAAATGGTGATCAAAGAGGGAATTATCAACTCATGTTCCCAGATTTCTAGCTATATTTTCATTTTGAAGTTGTATATTGCCAATACTATATGTTTGGGGGTTGTCTGCCAAATGCAACAATGTTGTATTTTTTAGCATTTAATTTAACCAATTTTCAACAGACCAGGCTTTATAAGAACACATTCCTGCTGGAAGGTTGTTGTGTCAGGGAAGGATTTGACAATGACTCCTAGTTTGCAGTCATCCACAAATCTGGTTAGCCATAGGTAATTGTCTTGGATTTTAGTCTGTAGGTCAGAAAAATAAATACAGTACAAGAGAGTTAACAGCACTGAGTCATGTGGGACACCAAGGGTCACCTTCATGTACTCTGGCAGACACTAAACCTAACACCTACACCATATTGATTCTATCTTTTAGCCAGTTATCTATCCATCTCACAGCATAGGGTCAATTTGTAAAGTGTTTAGCTTATTAATCATGCTAGCGCAAGGGATGGTGTCAAATGTCTTTTCCATATCAAGGTAGGTTGCATTCACAGACGGACTGTTGTCAACAGTTATGTTACCTTTTTAAAGAAGTCTGCCAAGTTCATTAAACAGCATCTAAATTTTACAAAAACAAATTGCTGTGGACCTAGCTTGATGAGATGTTTAATGAATGTTAAAAAAGTTTTGTTATAATGACTTCTATTGCCTTACAAATGAGATGCATCAGGCTGATGGGTCTATAGTTTCCAGGGTTAGTAATATGGTCCCCTTTATGGACTGGCATCACCAGTGCTGCACACCATATGTCTGGAGAAGAACCTGTAGCCAGGCTCAGATTAAGTAACTAATGGAAAGGTTCCTCCATGGCAAGTTAAGTATTATTTAACAAACAGTCCAGTATGTTATCTGGTCCCATGGAAGAAGGGTTTTTAGTCTTAGCTAACACATTCAGTGCAAGTTCTTTAGTCCTGATAAGTGTTTGAGAGATACAAGTATTATAGGACTTTGTATAGCCATCTCATGAGTAAAACTGGCACTAAACTTATTTGCTAGTATATTGGTAATGTCCACGGTGGTGCAGCGGTTAGTGTTGCTGCCTCACAGCAAGTGGTTCTCTGGTTCGATTCTCAGCTGGGGTGCCTTCTGTGCGGAGTCTGCATGTCCTCCCTGTGGTTGTGTGGGTGTGCTCCGGTTTCCTCCTACATCCCAAAGACATGCAGTAGGTGGATTGGATACTCCAAATTTGGCCCTAGGTGTGAGTGTGTGTGCCTTCTGTGGAAGGTTGAGCGCCGGGCTGGCAACTCGACACCGTAAAACTCCACTGGCAATCATGAGTGGACAGATGATCCGCTGTGGCGACCCCTAACCAGGAAAAGCCAAAAGAAGAAGATTGGTAATGTCCACTGGGTCAGAGTAGGTTTTGCCATTTAATGTAAGTTCTCTACATTTGTGAGTGATGTTTCTTAGTTTTCTAACATTATTAAAGAAGGATTTGTAATTGTCATTGGCTTCAGATGCCAGTTTTTGGTTGGTTGGTGAGAGGTTCTTTTGCTTCACTTCCAGTTCCAGTTTTTGTTTGATTGGCTTCAGATGCCAACCTGGGCTGATGGGCTGCCTTAGCAGATTTAATGGTCTTTTTACATTCTTAATTAAACTCTTAATATTTTCTTTGACTTGGGGGCGGGGTTTTTAAATCTGTTGCGTACTCTAACAAGTTTCTATTTTTATTATAGATTTTAGTTATGTTGGTAGACCACAAGGAAAGTTTGCCTTTGACATTTCCACTGTATTTTTATCTAGATAGGACTGCCAATTCAATACATTTATCTATATAGGTATAACATTCCTTAGTGAATCTGTCTGCTGAGGTGATGTCAGGCGTGATGTTATAAATGAATTTTGAGACTTCATGATAAAATTTGAGGAGATTTGTGCATGTGAAGTCTTTGAATTACAATATATTGGTTTCAGGGGAGTTAGACTGAAGGAAAAAGTTGTCAGCTTCTGCTTTGACTTAATCGGAGAGGGAGTTACTAGTGGAATTATACATGATGATACAACATTTGGAAGTATCAGGTCAAAAATAATTTGTCCTGTAGTTTTACAAATAATAATCTGGTCCACAGAGTTTTTATTTATTAGATCCCAAAACATCTATGCATATCCTACGCTGGAGAGGGCGGGTACTCCAGGAAATTGAAAAGTAGTTAAAATCTCCTAGAATTATGGCATTCTTATTTATAAGGCATTCATCCATAACATTGAAGAACCTGACATGAACATCCAGGGTCATGGAAGGTATCCTATAATAGGTGATAAACTGATAGTTGATTTTGTTTATTATTTGTAGTTTGATACGTTCCATTGCTGGGCCTCTGAGAACCTGTATAGAGGTGATAGGGCCTCTGATATATATGGGCATACCACCACACTAGCCCTTTGATCTGAAGGCATGGTAGGCAATAAGTCCAGGTAAGGAGAGAGTGTCCTCCGGGTATTTAAATCATGCTTCAATCACTACACATATATGGATGCCTTCCCAATGTACAAGTACCTCAAAGTCAAGCAATCTGCTGTTTAGATTTCTGGCATTTGAGCATAGCCATCTTAATTTGACCTTGTTTTCATACCAATACATTTGTTATACGGGAGTGTTGATTAACTGAACTTTACCTAAATAAAGGCACTATTGAGTAGCAAGGGCTTCATCCAATATGTTGAAGCCTTTGAACAAGGCATCCCTTGCATAACTGTCAAGCACATCATTCCTTGCTGACACATACTGGATCCCTCTAGAATAACACCAATTATTTAACCTATTGTTGAAGCCAATAAGCCTTTCTTTGTACCTAGGCATCATTCGTGAAGAAGGGAAGATTCCACTCAGTATCAAGGTTTTGAACATTTTGGCTTATTAGGAAAAGGTTTTAAATTTATTCCACAAGTAGAAGGGGAATTGACAAGTACACTCCTTGATTTAAAATTATTTTTGAGAAAAGGTAATTTAAAATTAATATATGGTAGGAATGATAAACAAATAAATCCATATCATATTGATTGAACTCTAGTGAGATCTTCAGTGTTTAATCCCCCATTGCATCCACAACTTAAAAATGTGGAAAGTATTATGGAAGCAGAAATAAGAAAAACATATAAAAAGATGGGAGATGATATGAACATCTGTAAGAAGGAATTTAAAGCATTGAATGAGTTAAAGAATAATTCGAAGATAAGAATAATGAAACCCGATAAGGGGGGGGGGGGCAGTTATTATGGACACCATTACCTATGAAGGAAAAATGAATCAAATCTTGAGAGATGAGAATAAATATAGGATGGTGTCCAGAAATGAAATGTCTTTAGCTTACAAGAGGATAGATATGGAACTAGAGGGAATGTATAGTGAATTAATTATTGATGGAAATATGTTAAACTATTTAAAGGTAGAAAAAACGAAAATACCAGTTATCTATGGCATTCCTAAAGTCCATAAAAATGTATTGGACCCACCGCTGAGACCCATTGTCTCAGCGGATGGTTCAAAAACAATACCTTTGGCCAAATTTATAGATAGTAAAACAAAACATATATGGGTAAATAAGCTTGCTATTTTAAAAGATTCTTGGGATTTATTAAGGATGATAGATAATAGTTTGTATACTGAAAATCTATTATTTGTAACAATTGATATAATAGATTTATTTTCATCTATTCCCTGTTTAGAAGGTATGAATATGTTTGAAGAAGAAATATTTATGGATAAGATATTGACACATAATGATAAAATAATTTGCACAGGCTTGATGGACATGGTACTTAAAAATAATTTCCTATTATTTAATGGGGAATTTTTTCAACAAACGCAGGGTGTAGCCATGGGAGCAGCCTGTGCACCTACATATGTAAATATTGTACTGGCTAACTGGGAAGAAAAATATGTACTTAAATCGGAGTTCCATAATTATTGGAACCTATATAAGCGGTTCCTAAATGACATAGTCATATTCTGGGTAGGGGGAAAAGAAAAATTGGAAGAATTTATAAAATATATTAACCAAACTACTGATTTTCTTAAATTCACCTATAATGTTTCTGAGAAGGTTTTACAATATTTAGATATAGAAATAATTAAAAGTGAAGGTAATTTTGCATCTAAAGTTTATAGAAAGGTAACTTATTGCAATTCATATTTGCATTACAACAGTGCACACCCAGAACATAGTAAAAGAAATATAATAAAAGGCCAATTTGTGAGGGGGTCACGAATGACAAGTAAATCGGAAGATTTTAAGATAGAATGTGACTTGTTAGAAGGTGTGTTCCTAGATAGAGGATATAATAAAAGTTTGGTACATAGTGTTAGATTGGAAATAGAAAAAGGAAGAATGGGAAAATTTGAGCCCATTTTAGGTATTAAAGAGACTATGGGCAACTATGTGGTAAACAATAGTAATGCTAGTTTACAAAAAGAATATAAATTGTCCTTTGTATTAGAGTATAATGGTTTGAATCAGAGCATTAAATCGGTTTTCTATAGAGAATGGGAAAGATTTATAGCTCTTACTGATTTGGAAGATATACCTAGAGATACTCCAAGGGTAGTATATAAAAATGCTAATAATATAAAGGAATATTTGGAACAAAAGAAAAATAAAAATATAAGTACCAGCCTGAATAATAAAAAGGGTACATTTAAATGTGGGAAATGTAAATATATAGCAAATAAGGAGAATATATATGTAGAGAGTAGAGGTAAATTGATTAGGGGTAATGGGCTATACAATTGTGATACTAAAGGATTAGTGTATCTGGCCACCTGTGTCAAATGTGGGTCCTTTTACATAGGTAAAACGGAGAGAACTTTAAAAAGAAGAATATATGAGCATACCTATGATATTATAAAAATGAAAGAGACTAATGCATTGTATAGACACAGGAAGACATGTGAAGACAGTATATTCCAGTTTTTTGTAATTGAACATATAAAGAATAACATCAGAGGGGGGCCATGGGAAGACACCATAGGATATAGAGAATTATGGTGGCAGATCACGTTGCAAGCAAATAAATCCCCAGGTCTGAATGAATATATTTCAATTTTACCTCTACTGAAACTAAAAGCAGCTAAAATATAATCCTGAGTGCAATAAATTATATGGTCAATAGATGGTGCTGTTTGATGAAAATTTATGCTATTTGAATGTGAATTTTATGAATGTATATATTTATTTAAATATGTATATAAAAATATATTTTAGCCCCTGTAATATGAATGGAGTTGATTTTAAAGTGATGAATAGATATAATTTAAAGTCTTTTAGAGAAATTGGATGTACTTATGTGATTAAATGAAATGTATTTTAATATTAATGAGCTTTTAAAAGTAAGCTGATTTGTTTATTTGAATTAATTGGTATTTTTTGATTGGAAAATGGAAATGAAGGAAGTATATAATAGATGCTAATAAATGATGTAAGAGATTATCTGATGAAGTCCAGCTACTGGACGAAAACGCCTTGATTTTGGAATTGCCTTAATAAATTGTGTTTTTGCACTTCGTTTTTAACTGTGGTGGAATCTATTGTGCTTGGTGACATTCTACAGAAAACTGCCGGTTTTTCTTTTTTGCCTATATTTGCAACATGCCTAGAAAAGCCAAACTCTATGCATCTCTTTCTGGGTTTTTCCTCCCATGTCATTCACCCATCAAATGCATAGCTACCATGTAGATATATGTGTCTGCTGCTACATTCCTAAGAGCCCTTGAAACATCTGAGATCCTAGATCCTGGCACTTAAAAGACAACTTGATGTCATCCTGTCTTTGTCCGACCAATCACTAAAACATGTTTGTTTATGAACTGCTCTGGGGTACTGAAATTGAGGCACTTTGTTCATGGTGGCTGTTTGTTAAGGGTGAGATATTATGTGATGTAATGTTTGGCTGTGATTTTTGCTACAATGTAATCCTTATGGGTATAGCAGGCTTGTGTAAGGATTTCTTTACAGTTTCAGCATATGGTATTACATTATATATCAGAATTGGGTACACAGTGTGTGTGGTGTTCACAGTCTGCATTTTTTTGTGAGAGTGAGGCCGCTATATCCCTTAAACATTTGCACCTCTCACAAACAGAGTTATTTGTGTTAAGTAAAAGTCCATGATCTGTGAGCATAAGATAGTTGCTACACTGCTTTAGGATACTTAATGTTATCAGGCTGGTAACAGGGGGGAGGGCAAGAAGGCTGACCTTACATTTTTTCCTGTTTTGAAGTAAAACATACAGATTTTAGTTAACTGAGGTATGGCACTGATATCAACACTGACCATTTACAAGGAGAACTTGAGTGAGATAAAGAGATTACTCACAAATAGTGCTTTAACAACAGCAAGTACATAATAGTAAAAAGTACATACAATATAAGAGAAAATGCAGATTCATTAAGAAACATGAGAACTTCTGCGGTGGTGCAGCGGTAGTGTTGTTGCCTCACAGCAAGAGGTTCTCCCGTTCGATTCTCGGCTGGAGTGCGTGGAGTGCCTTCTGTGTGGAGTCTGCATGTCCTCCCTGCGGTTGGGTGGGCGTTCGAAAGACATGCGTAAATGGGCATGCGTTCGTTGAAGGTTGAACGTCGAGCTGGCACCTTGGCATTCATGAAAATCTACTGCCAATCATTAGCGGACCGGAGTTCCACTGTGGCGACCCCTAACCGAGACAACAACAACACATTAAGAAACATGAGAAAGACACAAAATGGACAACAAATAAACAGAAGATAAATAATTCAGTACTATATACGATATATACAAGTAATGGAGAAATTGTTAAGAATGAGAAATGGCTGAAGGTTAAATATGGGGAATATCAGGAAGAACTGAAGAAACATGAAGAGTGGGTTTTAGCTGGAAATGGTACAGAGAAAGTAGCAATTTAGATGACATGTTCTTTTTGGAGGCATAAGCATTTGGCCTGAATATGGAGGTACAGAGAACTGCAGAGCTTAAATAAAATAGAAATCTACGGTCTACTGAAACAGAGAAAAAGGTAGGGATTTAGGTGACATGCATGCCCTTTGTGGAGGCAGGAGCATTTGGCCTGAAGTTGGAGATAGAGAGAGTTTCAGAACTTAAAAACAGTATTTCTCAGCATGGAAAGATATGGTCAACAGACCACATTGCATTGCCAAGAATGGTCTGCACCTGACCCGTAGACTTTCAAATATTGGGTAAAACATTGTCTTCACCCATAATGCCTTTTTAGGTAATGCCAAACTGGCAAACTTTCCAACATAGCAAAACCAAACCAAGGGAATCTAAAGGTATTATTGCTCAATGGGAGGAGCCAAAACAAGAAACTCCACTCCTTCCAGACTCTCCTCACCCTGGAGAATATAGACATCTGGGCAGTTACTGAGACATGGTTTAATGTTGCAGAGAGCACCCTTACAGAGCAGGGCTACAATGCCTGCCACAAATTTAGGCCTGCTACTGCATGGGCAGGGACCAAAGGTGGAAGTGTCTCAGTCTATATCAACAATAAACTTACTTCAGGAATAGTCAAACAGGACAATACACTTGAGCTTCTCTACATCCAGATTTCCAGATACAAAGTCCTATATCATATCCTTGCAAGCTCCAGTTCACCGTCTATGACCAAAGAAACCCATAACTCAAACTTGGACTTAATGGAGACTCTCACCATTCAACCCATTACCATATTCATGGGCAACATCAACTTCACCAATATAAACTGGGATACTTAGACAACCCCAGACTTGCTGGCCCAAAGATTCCTGGACTTTGTAAACACAAACACCTTGGACCAGATAGTCCATTTACCCACTAGGTGTGCAAACATAGTTGATCTGGCACTTACAAGCATTTGAGAAGCCTGCACTCCCCCACCACCCCCCAACCCCGTGTAGTGTCCTCTTTAATAAGGTCAGACCACAAACATGTCCCCTTCATAATAAAAATCAATCCTGTGACCCTGGCTAACCCCACACCATTTAGGAACTATTCTAAGGCACACTTCCTACTAGCAAATGATAACCTGTCAAAATTTCAAGTCCATCCAGACCATGAAAATAAAGCTGCTTTATGTGGGATTTTTCATAGAAACCCTGCACAATCATGTCAATAAATGCATAGAGATAGTTGTGCCCGCCAGAATTATGCCCCAGAACTAACTCAAAAAAACAAACCACACAGGTGGAATCCAAATATAAACAGGCTGTACAGCAAAAGAAAAAAGGTCATAACCAAGCTTAGGAATTGCAATGCCTAGCATAACAAAAACAGTCTCATCAACCTAAACAAACAAATAAGAGGGCAAATTACATCTACTTCGGCCAAATGTAAGGAAAAGATAGCCTCCCTGGCAAAGGATAACCACAAGGCTTTCTTCCCCTATGTTTGTAACCTGAAAAGCAGCGCACAGCAATGTGCAGAACTGAAAGTAGATGGAGCCGGAAGATGGAGAAAATCTGCTGGCTGGCAAATTCGGCTCCAGTTTTACTCCCCTTTCTCCTCTGCCCACCCCTCAACCATCACTAATAAGCAGGTCTTAGATGTGCTCTCTAAGACCAGAAACACTGCATTCATAGGCCTGAATTATATCCCAGGATGCCTCCTAAATAGCCTGAAACAGGACCTATGAGGACCACTCGAGTCACTGTTTAATCACAGCCTCCAAACAGGCTTTGTGTCACACAAATAGAGAACTGCAACAGTCATCACTCTGCATAAGGGCAGGCCATCAGCAGTCCCCTAAAACTATAGATTTATAGGTCTGACTAGTCTCATACACAAAGCCATGAAAAGAAATATAATGGAAATAATTAATAAAGACATAGAAAACCTTCAAATACTGAATCCAATCCAGTTTAGTTTCATCAAGGGCAGATCATGCATACTCAGCCTGTTGAACTTCTTTGAGAAGGTCACCAAGGGAATGGATGAGGGAAAAATGGTGTATACCGAATACCTTGACTGAGATAATGCATTTGATACAATACCCCATTGGGCATTGTAAACAAACTCATGCATATAGGCATAAACCTCTGTGTTATGCACTGGATAGCCAGCTGGCTCTCAGACAGTACCCAGGAAATTAGGATGAGGAGGCCACCTACACAAAGAGGATAATCATGTGCAGGATCTCTCAGAACTCTCTACTGGATCTGTTACATTAAGGGCCTCTGGCTGACCAAGTTTGCAAGAGCGGTCATAAAATTTCCCCCAGACACTAACTTCCTACAGGAAGTACTATCAGAGACAAATGACTGGTGCTAAAGCCGCAGCTTAAAACTCAATGGCAAAAAAAAAACGCATAATAATACATATTAAAAAATCAGACTCACTAGGAAATTACCTAATTAATAATTCATCCCTAAGAGTAGAAACAGTAGTTAGGGATTTGGGTACGTAATAGTATCTGGCTTTTTACTAACATGTGTCTAAGTTAGTAAGGAAATCATTCTATGTTGCTCAACTTATAGCAACTATGAGCATGCCATCTAGGTCCAAGGAAGTCATCATTCAGTAATCATTTCAAATGTCTGGAGCTACTATAGAGAATTCCAAAACACTGAGACTGAATAACTGAAAAAACAGACTTACATATACTAAATCTAACATGGCCATTTCCCAGAATATTCCCTTTTCTCCAAGGTATGGCAATCTTGGTGTTGATATAATGTAATTTCAAGGGTGTGGGTAGTCCCTGCCCCCCCAAAAAAAAAAGAAGTTTAAAGGAGAAGAGCGATGTTCAAGATTCACTATTCTTCCGGGTTTTCTGGGGGGGGGGGGGTTCAGCAGGTCAGCACTTGGTATTTTGAGTACCTACATTTTAATTGGGAACCCATTGTTCCACCATTGAGTACAATGCCCCCTTTGGAATGTATCGAACCAAGCGCATACAATAAATCCAAAGAGCTTCCCCACAAAAAGAATACAAGGCATAAAAAGCGTGACCTATGCAGACAGGTTCAAAGTCTTATACTCTGTACACTGTAACAGACTGTTGAGAGGTAATATATGTCTGGCATACAAGACATCTTTGGCATCCTTGAATCACACCCCAATGGACCTTTTTGCATATCTGCAAAATAAATAGCATCATAATTACTCAATTTAGGGATTTACACTTTGCTTGAGACATAAATAGGACATGTTGTAGGGACAGGTATTTGTCTCAGATAACTCCCCTTCTCTGAAACAGGATTCCCATCCATGTGAAGCAGAGCTCTTTCCTAACCCTATTCAAGACAAACCTGGACCATCTGATGGGAAATCAGAAGTGCAGCCTGGGTCTAGCACCTATGTTTTTAATGGACAGAGACAGTCTGTAAATCTTGCTCTAGCTTACATAAACCCCTTAAAATAACCTCTAAGGCACATAATCTTACAGGATACAGTTGGGATGCTTGGCTAGGTTTATGAAGGCCCCAGTGGTCATTTGTGTAGTATACATATATGACCCTATGAATCTACGGTCTGTTAAGATAGTATCGCTTAAAGGGTGGGTTCAGTAGTTACACATGAAGGTCTATTTAGGTAAATAAAAACTTTAGGTTTACATGTGACCATTATAAGCACAGTTCAGGCGCCTTACGTGACAATAACAATGAGCATGTAGCAGCTGTTGGCTAAGTTGCCAGCTACTTTTGGGCACTAGGTGTTTGTTTCTGTGCATTCTGTAGTTACACACTGAGGGAGGGCATTGGCCAGAAAGCTTTGTGTATTCTAAATAAACAAATTTGCTACTTACTATTACTTGCCTAGCATTTCTGACCACTGGACTTTACTTTGTTCATTCTTTAGTTACTCACAGCTTACTATACATGTATGTAGCAAGATACTAATTACAATGTGATTTTTTATATATGGAGTGCATGTTTCAACCCTGTTGCAGTACATTATATCTTATTAACCCCATGGCCTTTTCCTTTGAAATCAGTGATTGTTCTTTGTTTTTGAGGGCAGCACAATGACATAATGAAGGACATTTGTTTCAGCACTGGTTACTCAAGTTGTATTAGTGGCCAGGATCATGGAGGGCCTGTGTGAGAAAGGAGGGAATGACTGTCCAAATACCTATCACCCATGTTTTGGGGTGAGGCTTGCAATACTTAAAAGTGTTCCTTAGGGGATACTGATGTAATTCAGCTGCCATCACTGACAGGATATCACACATCTGAGAACACAATGTGTGCTTACCGCATGAAAACGTTTTGGCAATAGCCATTTGAAGGGCAGTCCACATATTTTGTAAGAAAAAGGACCAATAAGGATAAACATTTAAGATAAATAAATTAATTATTTGAGGAAAAGACAACTTAACTTTAGTCCATACATCAGTCATCTTCCCCTTTTTATTGCACATACCTTTTAGTTGATCTTCTGCAAAATATTATAAAGTAGTTGAAAAAATCCAACCAAAAAATGTAAGTCTTGAAACTAATGTTATTGAGTACCAACCAGTACATAGAAAAGTAATAAAGTAATAATATTATAACAAGTGAACTTCCTTATAGTAGAAAAAAGTATATTAAATGATACAAAGAAGAAGAATTATATCATATGCATATGAAATAGTTTAATTGGATAATCATTAAGAGATACTGGTTTTATCAAGCAGTTATGATCAATTGCCATTAATATGGGATTAATAGCTAACAGAAACAGAGTACGGAGAAGACAAAAACCTTGGACAGCAGATTATTGCTGTTAAATTTTAAAAGCTACGGCATTAATTTGAATAAAGTATTTAATTTACAAAAAGAATATTCTGACCATAATCTCCTTCAAATCCATAAACCTAAGACCAAAATGGGCAGCAGCCTGTATAGTTACCAACCTACCATTTATAGGAATAGGCTTCCATTAAAAATTAGATCCCTCAGTAAACTTAATCAATTCAAAGCAGGCACGCACCAAGGAATACTTAAAAAGACACTGGCTCTTTTCTTACATTCACCCCTCTTAACTCACCTTTTATGCTAAACTGATACATTTCTGCTTACATACCCCTTACCCACTTATAACCGTCTTTTCCTCCTCTTACACTTGCTATTTCTTACCATAATCAGTAACCTCCATAATTTTTTACTATAAATAAGAATCTTTCACTTCCCTCCTTCATCCATATTACATAGTAACAGTAAATACCAGAAAATTACTCTTCTTACTGCTTCATAAACTACATTGTATTTCCTTGATTTATTGTCATATATATTGACTTGTACTGTAATTATTTGTTTTTCTTTTCTTCTTGCTTTTATATTCTTAGTGTAATGCTTTCTGCTATTTAATGTTATTTTCAATGTAATGCCTATTTGTGGAACTTTTCTCCCCGGGCCTCCGCTGAAAAAGGGCTACTATTAGCTCAGTCGGACATTCCCGGTCAACAAATTTAAAATAAATAAATAAATAATAATGATCTCTATCTAGGGAATCAAATTACTAGAAAGGCTCACTCAGACTCTGCTGCACTTTGCTGTAAGGGAAAGGTTAGTTTGCTTTTTATTTGTTGTATTACTTTATTGCCTTTTTATATTTTGAATACTGTGATTTGTTTTATTTACCTTGTGTTTTACTTATATTCTGCTTTTAACTGCATATCAAAACTTGAAAAGAGACCACAGCTCTGTCTCTTGTGAGTCAGGCAGAAATTAGTACAGGTCAATAGACTAGGTCAGTTAAGGTTAATCATCTGTGAACTGAGGGGGTGGAGCTAGGAACTAAACCTTCTATTTAAAGGGTAAAATAAAACATTTCAGAGCTTTACTAGAAAGGCTCACCCAGACTCTGCTACACTTTGCTGTGAGGGGAAGGTTAGTTTGCTTTTTATTTGTTGTATTACTTTATTGCCTTTTTCTATTTTGAATACTGTGATTTGTTTTATTTACCTTGTGTTTTACTTGTATTCTGCTTTTAACTGCATATTAAAACTTGAAAAGAGACCACAGCTCTGTCTCTTGTGTCTGTCTCAGGCAGAATTTTTTTCCCCATTCTCCCACCCAGTTACTGTAGTGTTCTTAAACACCACTGTCTTTTTAGTTGCCTTCCCCTTATGTTAATTTGACCATATATTTCATTTCCTCTCTGCTTTACTGGCTTGTGTGAGTAAGCACAAATTATCATTTTGTGAAATCACTCCCCTTCAACTATTTAAATTTATTGGCCATCCTACTGTATTCCATAGTACCAGAATGCAAAAGTGACCACCCCTTTCAATCTATCTTGCTGTTTTAAAAAAAAAGTGACTCTCCACTAAAACTTAACTTTTTAGACAGGTAAAACTTAAGTTACCTACTTTCACATCTAACTCCTCTAGTGCACACTGCAGTGTTTATGATAAACCATTTTTTTTCATCTTACATTTAAGCACCCCTGTGATTAGCACTTGCTTTAAAACCTGCTGGAAGGCACTCGGAAGTCTTAAACTGATAAAAGCACTCAACTCTCCTTGTTAATAAGGAGAAATTAATTGTAGGCAATAAACAGCCTATAGTTGCAAAGTACCATGCTAAGGTAAGGGAAAACAGCTCTTGTTCTTTACAAAAAAAAGCATCATACCAGGCATGTCCAAGGGTCAGCTTCCAATGATTTCTCCTGTCCACCTGGTAAATCTGGGCATACTGGGGCAATGCAGCAATTGCCTCATGTACACAGACAACCCTCTCCTCCTACCACCCAACACTATGACCTGCGAGAGATGCACTTACATAGCCAAACTGGAAGCAAAGCTCTCTCCACCCAAGACTGTGCTAGACAGTCAAGAGGAGAAGGTTAACACCCACACTACACCTCAAGCAACACATAGCCCTTCTTAACCCACACCACCAACACCCACACATAGCAACACTAAACCCACACATGTGGAGGCCCTTAACAATAACCTGCCCAAGCAAAAAGGACCTCCAAAGCTGAAATGCAAACAAACACCAGTCACAGCTAAAGTGTCACATAGCTCACAACACCAGTGTGCCACCCAACAACAGCCCCTAAGGCAAGACAGTGTACCCAACACTTTAGTCATAGGTGACTCTATAGTCAGGCACACTGATGACCCACTCACCAGGCTGAACAAGGAGAAAATTACAGTCAGCTGCCTGTCGGGTGCCAGGATCCACCACATAATGCATGCACTCAAGTCACTCTACAACAAGTACAAATATGACTCTGTCATTGTTCATATTGGAATGAATGACTTGAGACGTACCTCCCTGGTCTACATGAAAAGAGACATTGAAGAGCTCTTGGATCATGTGGCCCAGGCAGGGATGAACCTAGCCCTGAGTAGCATTCTGCCTTTGCCCAGAATGATACCACAGTATAAGGACAAAATGATTGACTTCAACAATTGGCTAAGCTTCTGGTGTAATTCAAAGGGGATCCAGTATCTGTCTGCCTGGGATGACATGATCAACAGACCACAATGCTTTGCCAGAGATGGTCTGCACCTGTCGCCTCTGGGATTCAGGTTACTGACTAAGGCTCTTGCCACCCCTATAGTACCTTTTTTAGGCAAAGTTCAAAGGACAAAACCACCAGCATAACAGGTACAAGCATGCAAAATCTGAAGGTAATGCTACTCAATGCTAGAAGTCTAAACCACAAAATGCACTCTCTCAAGGCACTCCTAAAAATGGAGAACATCAATATCTGTGCAGTAACTGAGACCTGGTTCAAGGCTCCAGAGAGCACCCCTGCAATACCAGGCTACAACTCTTACCACACTTTTCAGACACCAAACCAGGACCGAAACTCTAAAGGTGGAGTAGTGTCTATATTCACCAAGGATATTCACAACACCAGGCTAGTTGCCCAACACAATGCATCTGAAATTCTCCAGGTGCAACTAACACTAGGTAAGACTGCAATCCAAACTGTAGCTTGCTACAGACTCCCCACCATGCCACAAGATTCTCACTACACCTTTCTAAACATACTAGAAAATATTAAGATACAACCAAACACCCTAATACTGGCAATTTCAACTACCCTGCCATTAACTGGGAAAACTACTCATGTACAAACACCTCTGCTCAACAGTTCTTGGAAATCATAAATTCCAACGCCCTGGATCAACTAATCCTTAGTCCCACCAGGGCCACCAATATCCTAGACCTGGTCATTGCCAACATGAGAAATCGATGCTCCACACCTATGGTCACCCCCTCGTTGGTCAGGTCTGACCATAAGCTAATCACCCTTGACATCCACATCCCACCCCCACCCCACAGTAAGGAAACCTCCGTAAAAAACTTCTCCAAAGCCAACTTCATGCTACTCAAGTCAGAAATGACAAACTTCATGACACCCATGCAGACGGGAACTGAAAGTTTGACTGCTGAATCCTACACTAAGGCACTGTACGAGCACATCCACTCATGCATGAATCATGCCATCCCCAATAGACCCAAGACACTCTCCTCCAAAAAAAGGAAGCCAATCTGGTGGTCCCTTGCCATAAACAAACTTTACAACAAAAGGAAGAAACTGTTGCAGAAAAGAGGAAACTCCCAGGATGCAAAAAACTTCCTTACCAGCCTCAGTAAGAAGCTGAGATCCCTCATAAAATCCTCCAAAGCTAGTTACGAAAATAAAATTGCCAAAGATTCCAAAGACAACCTCAAGGCATTCTATAGCTATGTCAAGAATCTAAATGGCAATGCTCAGATCTGCTCTGAGCTACAACAGAATGGCATTAAATATACTGATCCCAAGGATATTGCCAATATCCTAGCAGATCGATTCAGTGCACATTTCACCCCATCTCACCCCCTAAAGGGCCCATCTCAATACAGAAAGATTGCCATATTCTGGTAATAATGGCCACACAGGTAAAAAACACACTCTCCAAAGCTAAGAATACAGCGTCCATGGGACCAGACGACATCCCAGACTGTGTACTACATGAACTACAAAATGAACTGGCACCTCACTTAAGTGTCATGTTTAATCATAGCTTCACCTCAAGCTTCATGCCCACTGAGTGGTGCACAGCTACAGTTATCCCACTCCACAAGGGGGGATCTACCTTGGATCCCGGGAACTACTGCCCCATCAGTCTGACAAGCCTGATCTGCAAGGCCATGGAACATATTATCATGAACTTATGAACAAAGACATTGGCAACCTTCAAATACTGGACCCCATGCAGTTTGGATTCGTGAAGGGCCGATCTTGTCTCCTGAACCTGATTGACTTTTTCGAATCAGTCTCCAGAGCTATGGACAAGGGTAAGTTAGTCCACACAGCCTAGCTGGACCTCGCCAAGGCCTTCAACACCATCCCCCACTCTGGAATCATATATAAACTTACTAAGCTGGGCATTAATTCCTACGTCACTAGATGGGTTGCCAACTGGCTTACTGACAGGACCCACACTGTAAAAGTAGCTGACTCCAAATCCAGCTTCAGACAAGTGACAAGTGGAGTACCTCAGGGTTCAGTGCTGGGACCGCTCTTGTTTGGCCTCTACTTCTCTGAAGTACAGGCCAACACTAAGGGGCTCTGGCTAACAAAGTTCGCAGATGACTGCAAACTGGGAGCCATTACTGAATCCCCAAATTATGCGGATATTCTTCAAAAGGGCCTTACAGAAACAGATGCTTGGTGCCAGACCCATGGGTTCAAGCTTAATGCCAAGAAATGTATAATTATCACCTTTGGGAAAAAAAAATGTACCCGTGAATTACCACATAGGTGGCAGTATACTAAACACCGAAAGTGTGCTAAGAGACTTAGGACACCTTCGATAATCACATTGCCGCAACAGTCAGGAAATCCTTCTATGTGGCACACCTCATCACTAAGGGCTTTTCATCCAGAAGAAAGGAGGTCATTGTCCCACTGTACTCATCCCTCATTAGACCCATTATAGAATACAAAGCCTCATTTGATATGTACCTCTCAAGACATCTGCAACAACTGGAAAGGCCGCAGAAATACCTCAGTAGAAGAATCAAAAACTCCACCTATACTCTGCCGCATATCGTCTACTCAGAGGCAATCTCTGCTTAACATACAAGGCCATGTCAAACCCAGAGCTGTTGGGCATGCTATACTTAAAGAAATCCCAGTCCCTCAGAGACACACACTCCAGGGATCTAAACCTTGTCATCACAATGAAGAAAACATGCTGGAGGGATAGGTTCCTGACCAAGAGACTCCCCAGACTCTGGAATAGACTGCCCATACATGTCAAGCAGAGCACCTTTTTGGCCCTCTTCAAAGGGAACCTTGATGATTGGATGGGAGATAGGAAATTCACCCCAGGGATCACCTCAGTTGCCCTGCTAAACAGAAGTCCAGGGAAGTAAATACTGTGGGAAGAAATAGCCAGGGAATTGTTATGGCTATCTTGTATAGGCCCTAGGGCTGATAGCCTAGTACCAACCTATGAATCTATTAACCTATAAATGCTTTTTGTGCACCAAGAGAAGAGAAATCAACATAATTTAAAAAGTTATTTTTTTTTTTATTTCTATAAAATAACAGACTAGCTTGCAAAGACTAAATATCTATTGACGTTTTCTTTCCTGGAATAAAACCACATGGTGTATTTACAGCAATGGCTTAATTTTGGTAATGAAACTTCATTACATTGTTTGGTAATAATTTTATAATCAGCATTAAGTAATGCTATAGGACAACAGTTTGCTTAATTATAACCATCAAACCCTGTTTGTGAATTGAAATCAAAGTTTGCAAAAGAAAAACTTGCTCTGATGAATTTGTGGGAAAAGTCAGAAATAAAACTAAATTATACAATTTGGGGATGTCTGCAAAAAAATGCTTATAAAATTCCACAACTATCAAACCAAACTTTATCTGGAAAAGATGTAATAATCTCTTTTATCAGCTATACTAAAAATGAAATTTTGAAATTTTCTAAAGTGAAAGCATATGGTTTTATAAAATTATCCATTTCATCTTTGGATGTAATCTTTTCCCTTAAGGGAAAGAACACACATTATCATAATAAACAGAAAAAATGTTGTATAACTTCTTCAGTTGTATTAAATTCTCCAGTAAGGGGTTTAATCTTTTGAATACTGTTAGATCTTGTATCCATTTTGAACTCTTTAAAGAGAGAACAGTGTATCTCAGTCTTAAAATATTTAGCCTCAAGATTTGTTGTTGTTACATTTCTTCACCACTTTTAATAATGATTACCGTTGTAAGTGAACATCAACCCATTTTGAAATATATTTAAAGTAATTCACATTCATCAAAAAGCCTAGTAAATCTAAATGATCAGTCAACACACAAAATCATTTATTTTTATGTTTAATTTCCTTTAATGGCAATTGAAATAAAACAGCAGCAATATAAATTTTACATGAAGTCTATATAATCACAACTTTAGGGGTCAGATTTTCATTTTTCCCCAAAAAGAGACATTGCATTTCTTATTTATATATTCCAGGTTAGTCTTTCCCATCTATAGAGGTTAAGGCAGAATGATCAAAGCATACAATTCTTTAAAAGCTTCCTCAGGCAAAGAAAATACTAAAGTTGAACTCTGATAACTAAACTTCAGCAAAGCTTGAAAAAAAAAACTAATCTCATGGAAATGTCTTTTTGCTTAAGTTCCATTTTCAATTTAGCAAACATTTCCTTTATTCATCTGTTTCACCAGGAAGGCATTTAAATATAATTGTCCATTGTTTAAACAGAAAGTTTCTACATTTAAGAGCAGCAGAAAAATATTTGATTTCCGTTAAAAACAGAGAGAAACTTTACTACAATAACTGCATGGTTGAAATTTCATTTGTATGGGCCTATACTCCGAACAATACCCAGCTTGACCAAGGCAAGAAAATGTTGATTAACTGGTTCTCTTAAGGTTTTAAAAACTTGCTAAATAATGATTGGTAAAGGCTGAGAATTGTCCAAATGTTCATGGATACACAGATTAAATGTACATACTCTCATTTCTAAGTTAAAACTTTCTCTTGAATTTGTGGTGCTAGTTTTGGGACCATAATAGTAATTGTTTAATTGATATGGCCTGAATGTAAGACTATCCATGTCCCCTTCTAATTTCACTTTGGACTCTAACATTTTACGAAAACATCAGGCAGTGCTGCTTTTAAAGTAGTGATTGAAAGGAACGTAGTAGCAAGTGAGCCTAGTTTTTTCAAATAATCAGTTGGCCCAGGGTAGGATTGTTTTACTTACTTACTGCTTATCCTTTAAAATAAAAGATTTCCTTCTGAATCCAAAGAAAACTATTTCCCATCTGGAGAAGCCACATGAAAATCCTCCATAACCACAACACTCTGAAGATATAAAAGTCCTTGTAGAGAAAATTTTGTTGCATCTGCTAAACAATAGTGTATAAGCATGAAGGTAAATTCCAGGCATCTCCTTGTAGTTGAGTTGGCAATTCACCTTGTTTGATGGAGGATGCTGCTAGTAAATATTGGATTATTATTCCCTGAAAAACTTCATCAACTACTGGAATCCATATTAGCCAGGGAAAAAACAAACAGGTAAGTCATCATCTAAAATGGTATCAATGGCTTTTATTTGGTCTGAATCAGTGTTACAGATTTTAGGTTTTGCAGTTGCTTGTAATTGGTGGACTTTCTCTGTACAGTGTATTAGTACTTTGGTAAAGTATACTTCAGACTGACAAAGCAAAAAACTGGCTAGACTTCTGTTGCTGAAGAGAAGCTGGGTCTATATCATTTCAGTGAATACTTACTTTGTTGAATCACTATTCGTTGAATCCACATTGTCGAAACCTCTCTTCCTTGAACAGGCATTTCATCAAACTTTTTCACAGGGAAAAGCAACAGCCAACCAACATAGTACCTAGTGCCCATCACTAAATTCTAAAAATGTTTTTCAACCCCCCACACCCCCCTAACTAAATATACCAACTCTGAGATTGCACTAGAGTGGTAAAAAGGGCAGATTCCTGATAATGGCCAACCGTTGTTTTCCCAGTGAAAAACTTTAATGAATCAGATGTTTACTGAATAGAGGTTTCAACAATGTGGGTTGAACAAATAGCAATTCGACAAAGTAAGTATATGTTGAAATATTATAGACCCCACACACTGCCTGCTGAGACTCCGTGGCGTAATGCACTACTGTGTCTTTCTGTAGTTCCTCTACCACAATAAGGGTGCCCAGAACCTGGACACAGACTATATCTAATGCACAGATAATCAGTAATATAAATGGTCAGTTTTTCTTTCTCATTTTAAATACTAAACCACTTTATACAGTAACTGGGGCTAGAGGCCACAGCAACATAGCTGTATCATGATAATGCATAATGTAGCCCATATGAAGTCATAAATGGTAACCATTAAAAGAATTTTAATTTTTTTTATCAAACACTTTTCCATTAAATATGCAGATTTGTTTTTAACTGATGTTCATACAGAGTGACAACACCTGTTTCTGTTATTCTAATGATAGCATTGCTGAGAAAAGAGACATCTGCAGCAATCGTTTTGTATTTTAATGTGTGAAGTTATGGAATGAATTGCTGTTTATGCAGAAGAAATCTGCTTTGCATTCTTGTGGAATGGTCTTATTTATGCTGTATGTGCACCAGAGTCATCACTACTGAATAATAATGCCACACAGGGTGATTATTTATTCTGGCTAAAAAATATTTCAGATTCAAAAATGTATTAGTTGCTATGTTAGTTGCCTTATCTACAGGGTTGTATGACTCATGTATGGGTGAGTGGGTGGAAGAGGCATTTATTCTTTGAACATAGGTAATGAAATCATTCCCTAATATTTCAGTGACTCAATTATTTAGCCCAACTTTTTCTCTAAAATTAAAAGGTAATTTATTAGAAAAAAGAACTGTCAACCAGAAGTAGGTGAAAACAATGGCCTCACATAAAAACTACAGCAGTCCTACCTGGATAAATGCACACTGACGTTTCAACTTTATTGAAGGGGTAGTAGACCCTAACCTTTCATTTCTGTGACTACCAAAGCAATGGGCATGACCCTGTGTCCACCTAAGCCACACCGTGACTTTCTGTGCCATTTACCCTTCCATTTCTACATCTCCCTATGCTGGTAACAAAGCATGCTGCTACACTTCTTCTCCCTTTGACATATGAGAGTGACAGTAGTAACAGCTGATAAAGCACCTTTGGGAAATAATCAGTGTCATTTGTAAGCCTTTGGAGCTGAAAGATCTGAAGGCTGTGGGTTTTGTTCCCACCCCTTGTGACTGGATTATTTTTTCTGGCAGTTTCCGCAGATGATTAAGAGCATTTAACAAGCTGCTTCATGTGGTAAAAGCTTGATTTCCTCAGCCTTAATTTGCCTCTTGTGTGACCTTGACCAAGTCACTTAACCAGACAGTGCTCTAGTGCAATCTGGTAATTGGGCTAGGCTCCTCAGTGGACTCTTGGACAGCATGCTAGTAACTACCAATGACCCTATTGAAAAGAGTAGGGTCATTTCATTAAAAATATAATACTTACATAATATTATTTTACATTTTCTTACAAAAGCCATTCATTCATTTTCTTTATCTAATTTGCCTTTTTCTCACAACGAAATCTTACCTTTTACCACAACTATATTCATATCCCATTTCGTATTAGTTAATACCTCTTTACAGCTTGCTTTCCTCATATACCATACATACAAAATATGATTTTATCCATTTAATCAAAATTTTCAGTATTCATTCTCCCATATTCGCCACAGAGATACATATCATAGGATCATAGGAAGTTACTAGGCTATTGGCCCTGAGGCCCTTATAAGCCTAGCCAAGAGTTTAGCCCATGTTTAGACAAGTCAGCATCTGACGCCCCTGTCCAGTATGTTTGCCATCCAGTTATCCAAGTTGTGCTTAAAAAGCGGTAAAGAGGTACTCAGCTTGACATGGAGAGGAAGTCTATTCCACAGATGGGGTAGTCGCTGGGACACAAATTTGTCCTGCCAACAAGTGGTATTGATGTCACAGACCAGGTTGAGGCTGTGCATGTGGTTTACTTGAGAGGAGCCTGATTTGCGGATATGCAGCAGTCACATCAAGGCAGGGTCTGAGATCGCCTTGTATGAGACAGAGGTCACCTCTGAGGACTCTGTATGAAACGGAGTAGAGGGATAGGGCTTTTAGACTGTCTGTGTATGGTTGATGTTTGAGGCTCTGGATTCTCTTGGTGAGGAATCTTTGTGGTCTCTCCAGCTGCTGCATGTGCTTTGCAAAATACCTGCCGAAAGGGGCAATGTAATCAGTAATCAGACTTTATTTCGTGTATCCCTTCAGTAGTCCACATTTCTTTTTTAGTTTTCATACCTTTTTTGTCTAAAAATAATAAAAACTATTCAACAGATTCTTCTTCTCCATAAGTAACTAACTGGAAATGAATGATTTAACTGGAACTAAATATAATACAATGTAAACAAATGGAGCTTTCCTCCCCTAGCTTCCACTGAAAATGGGTATTACCCATTCAGACTTTCCCAGTAAACAAAGATGAATAAATAAATAAATATAATGCTTTCTTTCCTGTTATCTATATATCATTAGTCATTTAGTATTAACATTTCTTTATCTTGCATAAAAAAATCTTGGTATTCCCATATGTATTCTAACCTTTCCCTTCTCTTTACTGTTTTCATTGTCTCCCCCTTTAACCCTAACTAAGGTTAAAAAAATAATACTTTTCATCACTTTCTCATACCATGGCACTCTTTTTGGGGGCAGGTCCATGTCTGTATTCAGTAATACAGCTCCTTCAACACCTGAGTTTTTCCTTTTCCTTTTTCCTGCTATGTTGCAAAGTTCCTCATATTTCTTCCACAATATCCTCATCCAAATCTCTTTCATATGATTTACCTCACTTAATATCCAAAGCATACATAATGAAGCCAGATATGACTGTATTTTATAACCCTAAACCATTTTATCTTTTTTATTGTACAGCATTCCCCCATTACCAGCTTCAGTCTTGATCCTTCCCCCCACATATTACTCCAAAACTAATTTCCAGTAACTCTTTGCTCTGTTACAGCGGGAAGCATAAATACATCCAATAAATGAGCTCGTTTACCTAATATAATTGAGAGAATTAAATGCACTTTCTTCAGAAAAGCCAACTTAAAATTTTCCATACCAGTACAATTTCTGTTATGTCTGGCAGCTTCCCTTTCAATTGCTTAGTAATAACTTTCCTATCTCCAAATTCTACCCACAGTATTTCATAGCATTTCTTGTAAAATAAATATTACCCAGTTTCATAGCCTTAGAAACTTTACATTTTTCTTAACTCAGTTCAACCCTTCATACCACATTTTTTTCTTAACCTCATCATCTCTGTTATCCATATTGTTTTATTAACAAAAATAATTAAAGCAGCTGCGTACACTAGCGTTAATGGTATCTCCACCTTATCTTTATACTTCATCCTTTACTCCTTCTTGTTATATCATTACTGTATTTGAAATCATAAAAAAACAAAACTCCACTCATAGGGAAGCCTTGCCGCACACCTGTAGCCAACCTCACCTTCTAATCTCTCCATTTACAAATACTTGCATCCACATGCTTCTATGAGCATCTTGCAAAAATGAAACCACTTTCCTTCCAGTCCCAAGTGCCTTAAGAATTTGCCATACTTGTTCATGTTGCATGTTGTCAACAGTTTTTATTATATCAAACACAGTATCCTCTAGCTTCCAGAACCCCCTTCATTATATTATCAAATATTTCCACATCTATTACATACTTACCTTTTAAGAGGACAATACGTGTATTTTTAATTAATTTTCCATTCTTAATACTTTGATTACTTTCTCCAATTTCTAACCAAACTGCACTATCATCTGAAAAAAAAACAGCCTGTTTTGTATCCCCCCATTAAATTCTTTTAGCTCCCCTCATAAATACAATAAAATGCACTGCTATTCAGAAATTTCCCGACTTACAGGTATATATAATATACCTTTCTTTCCCATTGCATTGCAGGGCATAGCCAATTATTTCTCTACGTTTGTTACTTTCCCTTTATTTTCTTTCTCTGCGGTCATTATTAAAATCCCCTAGAATTACCATATTCATATCTGGCATAACGTGTCATCTCATCTAACATCTTTATTCCCTCTTTCTTTGCCATCTATGCATATAACACATCTACTCATACAACACCTTGCCTGATTCAGCAATCAGTTACCATCATAGACCCTGGATTATTATTGTCATGTTCAATACAATTGTTTCAGCATTATTTATTAATACACTAGTTTCAGAGCATTCTTCTTTTCCCAAGAATCATGACATTTTTCTCCCCTACAAATGTTGATTTTGTAGTCTTTCTTCTACATTCAGAAATCTCATAGCTAATAAATACATATCACATTTCACAATAATACACAGTTCATACACTTATGTCTTACTTCATTCTTTGTAACATTTAAATGAATAGAGAATTTTAATAATTTTCCATTTCCATTTTTTTTGCATCTTTCTTGACTTTATCTTTTTTCTCTATTTTACTGTATCTCATTTTTTAAACTTTTGATCATTTCTCCTTCACCATCTTCATTTTCTTCTCTTTCATTTTTCTCTATTAACACTTCATGCCCGTTTTCTATTACAACAGCCTCTCTTTGTTCTGTTTCCTTAACTTGCTTTGTATCATTTTTTTTCAGTTTCTCTATATCCATTCCCTGTAGAAAAAGAAAACATGTTCTCCATCTCCTGACATTATGCCATACTCTGAAACAATCTGCAAATTCACTTTCTTCATTACCTTCCATATTGCGTTTTCCTTCTCATCTTTAAAACCAAACCAAAGATGCTCTTCCTTCATGCATTTTGTACATTTCAGCTTATGCTTTTACAGCATACCCCTTTTCTCCCTATTGATTATATCTTCTTTTATAGCAGACACTAAATAAGACATGTTTTACTTCCACAAAAATAGCACATTTTGGCTCCCCAGCATACCTTACGGCAGGAATAGCCTTAGGTCAACTGGTGCCCTAGGCAAAAGGGCACCACAGCACCTCCCCACCACACCACCGAGTGCCCCCATCCTGGTCTACCTACACCAAAGAAATACTAGAAAAGTGCCCCTATTAAAGCGGCGCCCTAGGCGGCCACCTAGTTGGCCTATGCCTAAGGCCAGCTATGCCTTACAGACCTCCATTTTCCATTCATCATAATTAAATAAGGTATATGATGGAACTTTTTATCACAATCTTCAGTATTACCTCCAGTTTTCAGTCCTAGTTCATAAACTTCTCTGTCCTCCTTTCTTGCAAAAGTCTCAATATTTGAGCATAATCCTTTGAGAAACACATAAGTGTCAGTTTCAGTTACCTTATCAGTCCTGAAACTGCACAGTCGCCATTTTCCTATTTTGCACATTTGAACTATTAAACACATATTTATTCCATAAGAAAATATTTCTTTTTTATCCACCAAAAACAAAAATTTTTCCAACACCTAGAAAAATTCAAAAGTCGCATCACAAAAACTTTTTCTAGGTAAGTTAATGAATGTTCTGAGGATCGCTAAACCCTAAAGGTTTAATAGTTTGTACCTAACAAAATACTAAGCTGGTTTCAGACTAATCACTTACACAGCCATCTAAAAGCAAAACAGCACAGTAGAAGTAACACAATGCAACCTGAGTTGAATAACAATGAAGTAGGAGCAATGCTATGCAAATGAGTCAAACTAATTAGGGAAATCATTAGGAAAATCCCCACAGGTCATGTAATGACAGACACTGTGCAACATCAGTCAAATGATATAATCCAACCACTAGTATGCATTTAGCATAATTGTGATAACTGGAATGTTTTTCGGATTGAGGAGTGGCTGACTGGTAAAACTGGGAAGATGCTCCAGTTTAGCTACAGGAATGGTAGGAATATTAACACCAGTCATACTATTTCTAAGGTTATGTATAAATGTGGTACATGTAAACAGTGCAGGTTTGTAAATGTAGTTAGTTTTATCACCATAGGAAAAAAAACAGTGTGGTTTATTATTGCCAATGTTGCTATAATTGCAACACGGTAGGAGTGGTGTACCTGGCAACCTGCCTATCATGTCCTGCATTATATATGGGAAAAAACAATAAGGCCTTGAAAAAAATGTATTTATCAGCATATGAATGTAGCACACAAAAATGAGACTGTGAGTGCTTTGGCTAAACATGTTAACATTTGTCCTGATTTCAATAAATTTTCTTTTTTTTATATATTGGAAAGGGTACAACAGATGGAGCGAGGAGGTGATTGAAAGAATAAGTTATTAATTAGTGTTACATTTACAGATGAGAACAAAATCAGACAAAAGTCCTGGTTTGAATGGACATGTATCAATTAGCATTTTAAAATATAAGCATGATAAAATGTTTAACTTGTAAAGAAAGTTTTTGGCACTGGTATTTATCTTTTAATGTGATAGGTTGTATTCAGTCATGTGATTTACAAACATATTTATTGGGCTGGGCCAACTATTTGTAATGGTTCTGATGAAGTCTGTTTCTATTTTTAAAAAGACAAAAGTGTTAAATATTAAAAGTTATTTTCACGCGGGTTCCGTGTGCATTTTTTTATTGTTATACTTATGGTGATGTGCATTCACAATAACATCGACATGTTAATACATGACTGAGAACTGCAGAAAAGTACTTCCTTCATTATTTGTACTGTAGCACCTTTTTTTGTGACTGTTTGCTTGAAGAGCTGTGGGGGTCTGCTGTAGAAAACTAATTAGTACAGTGTAAGTCAAAGTCCTTTTTTGATGGAACATGGATTAGCTGTAGGAAATGGGAAGTTGACTGACAGAAATGTACCAATTAACTTACTGAAGTATAACCCAAACTCCTTTGTTACTTTTTTTCACTTGAAAAGCTGAGTGGGTGGGGTGTTAGTGTTACATTATGTATGGGCACTGGCTACCCGCACAACTGAGAACCCTAATAAGGGCTACAAAGGAAAGTCAAATTTTTTTTTACTATAAATGGGAAGGAAATAGGTGCACAGGACAGTCAGAAAGGGGGAAGAGCAAGCAGAAGGGCACACAAAAGGACAGGGAGAAGAGAAGACTGGGATGGGATGGGGAAGTAAGGCTATATATTTTTTTGAGGTGAACAAATGTCCATTTTTCTTTTTTTTTAATGAAGGACAGAGGGGAAAGGTAGCTAGGGGAAAGTCTGTGTGGGAACTAGAGTATACAAATGGCAGCAGGGGCAGGAAAACAAACACAAAAGTGAGGTACCTGAGACGTACCTCCCTGGACTACATGAAAAGAGACATGGGAGAGCTCTACGATCTTGTAGCCCAGGCAGGTATGACCCTAGCCCTGAGTAGCATTCTGCCATCGTCCAGAATGATACCGCAGTACAAGGACAAAATGACTGACTTCAACAACTGGCTAAGCTTCTGGTGTCATTCTAAGGGGATCCAGCATCTGTCTGCTTGGGATGATATGGTCGACAGACCATGATGCTTTGCCAGAGATGGCCTGCACCTGTCGCCCCTGGAATTCTGGATACTGGCAAAGATCTTGCTGCCCCTATAGTGCCTTTTTTAGGCAAGGTTCAAATGACAAATTCACCACCGTAGCAGGAAAAGGCAAGCAAAAACTGAGGGTAATGCTACTCAATGCTAGAAGTCTAAATCTCAAAATGCACTCACTCGAGGCACTCCTTAAAATGGAGAACATCGATATCTGTGCAGTGACTGAGTCCTGGTTCAAGGCTCCAGAGAGCACCCCTGCACTACCAGGCTATAACTCATACCACACTTTTCGGCCATGTAACGTGGACCGGAACACCAAAGGTGGAGGTGTGTCCATATTCATTATGGATATCCACACCTCCAGGCTAGTTGCTCAGCATAATGCATCCAAGGTTATCCAAGTGCAACTAACTCTGGGCAAAACTGCAATCCAAATTGTAGCTTGCTACAGATCCCCCACCATGCCCCAGAATTCTCACTCCTCTTTTCTTGATGTACTGGAAAATATTAGGGTTCAACCAAACACCCTAATAATGGCTGATTTCAACTACCCCACCATTAACTGGGAAAACTACTCATGTACCAACTCCTTCACACAATGCTTTCTGGAATTCATAAACTCCAATGCCCTGGATCAACTTATCCACACCCCCACCAGGGGCAACAATATCCTAGACCTAGTCATTACCAACATGAGTGATCGGTGTTCCACACCTGAAGTCAACTCCTCATTGGTCCGATCCAACCATAAGCTAATCACCCTTGATATCCACATCCCGTCCCCACCCCCCATTAAGGAAACCACAGTAAAATATTTCTCCAAAGCCAACTTCATGCTTCTCAAGACAGAAGTGGTGAACTTCATGACACCCATGCAGATGGACAATACAGTTACGACTGCTGAATCCTACACAAATGCACTCTTTAAGCACTTACATGAGTGCATGGATTGTGCTATCCCAAACGGAACCAAGATGCTATCCTCCAAAAAAAGGAAGCCACTCTGGTGGTCCCCTGCCATAAACAAACTGCACAACAGAAGGAAGAAATTGTTCCAAAAGAGAGTAAAAATCCCATGAGTGGAGGAGCTCCCTGGTCAGCCTCAGTAAGAAGCTGAGATTCCTTATAAGATCCTCCAAAGCTAGCTACGAAAACAAAATTGCCACTGATTCTAAGGACAACCACAAAACAATCTATAGCTATGTCAAGAATCTCAATGGCAACACCCAGATCTGCTCTGAGTTACAGCACAACGGCACGAAAATTACAGAACCAACTGATATTGCCAACATCCTGGCAGATAGGTTCAGTGCTAACTTTACCCCCCACCCCCTAAAGGGCCTATATCTATACAGGAAGAATGCAGAGTCCCTGTAATCACAACTACGCAGGTAAAAGCTGCACTCTCTAAAGCCAAAAACACAGCATCCATGGGACCGGACAACATCCCAGACTGCATTTTACATGAACTTCAGAACAAACTGGCTCCCCACCTAAGCACCATGTTCAATCATAGCCTCACATCAGGCTTTGTGCCCACTGAATGGCGTACAGCAACAGTTATCCCACTCCACAAAGGGGGAGCCACCACTGATCCCAGGAACTATCGCCATATTAGCCTAAGGGCCTGGTCTGCAAGGCCATGGAACGTGTCATCATGGAACTCATAAACAATTAGTAACCTCCAAACTCTGGGTCCCACCCAGTTCAGGTTTGTGAAAGGCAGATCATGCCTCCTGAACCTGATCGACTTCTTTGAGGCAGTCACCAAAGCCGTAGATGAGGGTAAGGTGATTCACACAGCCTATCTTGACCTCGCCAAGGCTTTCGACACCATCCCCCATTCTGGAATTATAGCTAAACTCACTAAACTAGGTATAAATCCCTACATCACAGGATGGGTTGCCAACTGGCTCACTGACAGAACCCACACTGTAAATGTTGCACAGTCCAAATCTGACCTCAACCCAGGAAAAGTGAAGTACCACAGGGTTCAGTTCTGGGACCTCCCCTGTTTGGTATCTACTTCTCTGAAGTGCAGACTAACACAGAAGGCCTTTGGCTAACAAAGTTCACAGATGACTGCAAACTAGGAGCCATAGTCGAGTCTGAAAATGATGTGGAAATCCTACAGAAGGGCCTCGCTGAGACAGATGCCTTGTGTCAGAGCCATAGCCTCAAGCTCAATGCCAAAAAGTGCATTGTCATCCCCTTTGGTAAAAACTCTGTACCCATGAACTACTACATAGACAGCAGTCTGCTTAACACCAAATGTGTGATAAGAGACCTTGGGACCCAGGTGGACAGTAGTCTGTCCTTTGATAGTCACATCGCCACAGTAGTCAGGAAGTCCTTCTACATGGCACACCTCATCATAAAAGGGTTCTCATCCAGGAAAACAGAGGTCAATGTTCCCCTCTACTTGACACTCATTAGACCTATTATAGAGTACAATGCCGCTTTTGGAATGTACCTCACAAAACATCTGCAGCAGCTGGAAAGGCCACAGAAGTACCTCACAAAGAGGATTACTGGCCTCAAACAGATGCCCTACACTGACCATCTCAAAAAACTCCAGCTTTACTCCATAGCATATCGCCTACTCTGAGGTGATCTTTGCCTAGCATATAAAGCTATGTCAAACCCAGAGCTGTTGGACATGCTACACCTAAAGAAATCCCAATCCTTCTGAGCTACACGCTCTAGGGACCTAAACCTTGTCACCACAATAAACAGGACATGCTGGAGGGATAGATTCCTGTCCAAGAGACTTTCCATACTCTGGAACAGGCTACCCATCTATGTCAAGCAATGTTCTTCATTAGCACTCTTCAAGAAAAATCTTGATGAGTGGATGGGAAATAGGAAATACACCCCAGGGATCACTTCTGTGTCTCTGCTCGACAGTGGCACAGGAAAATAACTTTCTTAGGTGGCGTAAGTCAGGGAACCTTGTTGGCTAGGCTTACGTAGGCCCTGGGGCCAATAGCCTAGTACCTACCTATGAACCAAAACACACAAAGACCAACAAGAGAGGTGCTGACAAGTAAGATGAACACAAAGGAGACACAGACTGAAAGAGTGAGGACAAGAGGTGATGTGGAGGACTGGACTACAGAATAGGGAGGAAAATGGTACACAAGAAAAGGGAGGAGCACAATGGCAGCCAAAGGTCAGCCACCTCTGTGACCATCCTTATGGCAAGGCCCAGCCAGTGGTGGCCTGCTGATCAGGACCAGGCACTGTGCAAATCTACCGATCACAGGATGCAATTCAGGCTACCAATTTAGGTGTCCCGCCACTGGTCTACCTAAGCTGACACCCCACCCTCTACCTTCTGCTAGGAAAACTATCATGACCCACCAGTGGTGGGTCTATATTAGATGAATTAATGCTTAATGTCGAGTACAACATGCTCGACACCTTTTAAGTGAACGTTCATCTAATCAAAACCCCAAAATGTCGAAACAAGGAGTTTTGAAAAGTTATACTTGGCCAGCCGACAGGAAGCCAAGGGCTGATGGCTACAATGTACTGTATACCATTACAACCTCCCCAAAAAAAGAAAAAAAAAAACAAAAGCAAAAACACATCGACAAATAAAATAAAGTGGGGGCTTCGCCTCCCATACACCCCAAAGTGGGGGGCTGTGCCCCCCACCCCCCTACTTAAATATGCCAACTCCAAAATCGCACAACAGTGGAGGACTGTCATAACATTACACAGGGTGAACGTCAAGACTGCACCACAGTGGAGGACTTCAAGAATGGTGAGACAGGGTGACCATTCTGACATTAGCTATTGGCTTCCTCACGGGTTTTGCTTAGATGAATGTTCACTTCAAAGCTGTTGAGCATGTTGTACTCGACATTTTAAGCATTCATTCATCTAATAGGGAACCCCAGTGGCATGCCCAGGTGAAAATATTACACGCCCAACTGGAGACAAAAACACCAGTGGGTATCAGGGAACCATCCAGGTTGCCTCCTTCCATAGAACCTACACCATTCTTGAGACAGGCTGCCCTAAAGACAGCTGGAGAACACACAGGCAATGGCAAGGCAGCTGAATGATGAGGTGGTCACTGCCACACCACATTCACTGCTACACCAGATACTACAGAAAACATGAACATAAATGGAAAAAACAAATCAATAAATAAGAAATAAGATATACAAATACAGCAATAAAAAGAGAGTAAAGCAATTACCACTAGTGTGTACTATACTGTTTGGCAAAACAGCCCCCACAGTATTAAAATGCTGTCAACTATGTAGTGGCAAACAAATGACAATAAACCTGCCAGATGAAAGAATATTACAGTAGTAAGTATAACACGGGGACCTACATTAGATATTGCTATAGGCATACCCCCTGTGTGCATGGCATGTGAACAGTGCATGAGTTGCAAAGAGTGTCCACAAGGGTCATGGAAACTGGGCTGGACAAACTTAGAAGTCAGAAGTGTCCTTCCCAATGTGCTGCCATCAGACTTCAGACATAGCCTATCAGATACTGCCATGCATTACGGAATGGTGACCATGCCATGGAGATACAGCTACAAAAATGAAAATATCATAAGCATGGGTAACATATACTTGGAAGCAGTAATGTGTTATGAAATAGGACAGCCAGCAGCAAATATCAGCTAGCAGTCTATCATATGCATGTCCATATTATGTCAGATGTAACTGGCACTGGCTGGGAGGTTTGAGTGGACAGTGGAAAAATAGTGTTGGGCAGGGAAACCAAAGTGCCATGTATCAATGGCAGGAGTAAGGTTATGGACATGACAACGTAGGAAGACAAACACTGAGGTATGACACAGAGTATGACATCAAGGATGATGCTGGAATGCCCAGTGTTAGGCCACTCATCATTACCATGCCACTGGTGACGGTCTGTAGAGGTAGGATGAATGGCAGAAGAGGTCAGTATGCATTGACAAGCTATTTGCTACAGCCAGCATAATAAAAGCTGTATACAGTGTTTAAATTAAGAAGTAGTAATGCAAAATGGACAAAGAAGCAGATATTTAAAACTCTGCAGCTGTAACATTAATGACATATGTGTTGCTGTACATCTGGAAAGTCTACCTGGTGTCACCTGTTGATCATCTGTTCTTCTGTTATTTCACCTGGAGCTGAAAAACAGAAAAGACAGGGAAAGATATCCAAGACTCACATGCCCTGCATATTTCTGAGCACTTATGCCAAAACAATCATGAGCAACCACATGTCGGTACAAATTACTATAACACTCTGGTTCACTTTCTCTGACCTCCTCTTCCCTTTGACTAAGGGGGTCATGGTGCCACTCTTCGGGTTACTGTATCTATGCCAGCACTACTCACCAAAAGAGGTGATGTCCATGACATAACTTACCACCAAAGGAAGGTAGTACCAGACATCTACGTTGTACTGTGACCATCATAAGTGTCCCCAGATAGGTGCTCCCAGTGGTCTCTCTGCAAAAACCACCTCCTTGTCTCCTTGTTGCACCATGTGGGAGCCCTTCCACTCTCAGCATGCTCAGAAGGCATGATCACTTCACAGGTTGCAATCTAGAGGAAATGGTTGTGAATTCTAATTGACACACATTCCAGATATGTGATGTGCATCAATAAGAAAATGTACAACAGAACTCAATGCCACCATATAATCACATGTTAATGAATGGTATGTGAGGGTAGGGTCAGGAGCTGAAAGACATGCTGTAAATGTATGTACCGTCTGCAACCCATGTCCCTATCCATGGTTACACTATAGCTCCCCTAGGAGGCTGCAACAATGATTAATAAACCTGCAGTATTGCAGGGATTACAGACCTGCCCATACATGTGCATAGTGCTTTCTGGTCATTTATTCATATGCATGGACAAGCACAGCCTGCATTGTACAGGCAGGGCTGCTACTCATTGTGACGGAAGTATGATTCAGACACATCCACCATAAATTGCCACCTTAGCATAAATGCCACTCTAAAAGCCTCAACACCACATGATAAAGGGACGTCTAAGATTGCTGCAGACTGAGTAACAGCTTAATTTCAGCTCTCCAAAAGTGAAAACAGAAACTCAGAAAAGAGAGCCAGTGTGTTTGTCTTTTTAGGTAAATTTCAGATACTAGCTAGTAAGTGTACTGTCTGGATGTCAGCAAAGAAGAAATGTAGAGAACCTGAAAGAAAATCAATCACAAAATGTAAGGAGAAGACACTGGCTGGGAAGAATCTTGCAGCTGTTCATAAAAAAGCAATTCAAGCTCCAGCTTTGATGCAAGACATGACTTCCAGTAATATAGAGGAAAAACAATATGTCAAATGTGCTCAGACCTGATTAAAGTAAGTGAAACACTGAAGGTAAATATCAACTCCAATAAAAAAGGCTGGAAAATGGAAGAAGCTTTATAGAAATATTCAGATGTGCTGATAAAACTGCAAAATTCAGAGTGTGATATAAAGAAAAGGTTGTCTGAATTTGAGACACCCAAGAACAGATGTTGCAAAAATGGTAGAATTGGAGGACAGAGTATGTAGGGAAACCTGAGATTTGCTTCTGTACCAAAGAAACATAAAGGAACAGACTGTATTAATTCTATGAAAACACAGATAAGCAAGTGGGCTGGCATTCCACAGCAGTTTTATTTGAAAGGGCACATTGTGTGTATTCTCCAAATCTGGCCACGAGAAAGCAGTGAAAACCTATATTATTAGTAAAGAAATTATTCACAAGAGTATATTCAGGAATAACAAATGCTTCAGACTGTAAGAAAACCTACCAGGGGATGGAATATACTAGATATTGTTTGTGTTCCCAAAGAAATTACTGTAACTCCAGGTCAAGTTTTACCACCATTGACGCACAGTGATCATGGGTCATAAAGGTTAATTTGTTGCTAGATAATTCTGCCAAACTGAAATCTAAGCCAATGCACAGAAGGTTAATTACAGATTATAGGGAAGCAAAACAGTTACTATATAAAACTAACTGGAGTGAGGTGTTCATAGGTTCATACTAGGCTATCTGCCCTAGAGCATTTATAAGCCTAGCCAGAGTGTGTTTGGCTTTCGCCACCCATTTTAAATTAATTTTGCTGTGCCCTTTTTTGAGGTTAGTATACTGTGCCTCTGTCTAACAGTGACACAGAAGTGATACCCGTGGTAAACCTACGATCTCCCATCCACTCATCAAGATTCCTCTTGAAGAGAGTCAATGAGGGACTCTGCCTAACCTGGACTGGGATTTTATTCCAGAGTGAAGGGAGCCTCTGGGTTATGAATATGTCCCTCCAGCATGTGCTGAGGTTCAAGTCTCTCGAGCGCGTAGCTCGATGGAATTTGGATTTTCTGAGGTGCAACATGTCCATTAATTCCGGGTTGGACATGGCTTTATACGTCAGGCACAGATCGCCTCTGAGCAGGCGGTATGCCACTGAGTAGAGCTGGAGTTTCTTTAACCGGGCAGCATATGGCATCTATATGAGCCCTTTGATCCTCTTGGTGAGGTACTTTTGGGGTCTTTCCAGTTCCTGCAGGTGTCTGGTAAGGTACATCCCAAAAGGGGCATTGTACTCAATTATGGGCCTGATGAGGGACGAGTAAAGAGGCACGATTACCTCCCCTGATCTAGATGTGAATTTCAGTGGAAAAACTGCAGATGGAATGTGGAAAGTTTTTGAAAGAGAAATTGTTTGAGTGCAAAAAGTCAAAAAAATGTTTAACATCAGGATCTAGGCACGCAACACCAGGGGGGTATATTTCCATAAGAATAAACCACCTGAATAAGGTGAGACACAAAAAATATACGAAATGGAAGAGAGGTCGAACTACAACTTTGAAAACTGAAATAAACGAGCTGGACAAACAGATTAAGTATAGTGTTAGACAAGATCTAGAAAAATTTGAAGAAAATTTATATAAAGATATTGAGCATAATAGGAAACTTTTTTTATAAATACATAAGATGTGGAAGGAGTAAAGATATGCAAACTGATATCTGTGTGCAGATTCTAAAATTAGAAGATTATAGATATATTTACAAAATCTTATGCAAAACGGTTTGGCTCCACAAAAGGGGTGGTAAATTGTCCTAGTGACATCCAGGTAACCCCAGATACTGGAATCAAATTAGATTATATTGAAAAAGAACTGTGCAAACTGGATCCAAACAAAGCGCAGGGAGGAGACGGAATAAGCAACAATGACCTGAGAACACTTAAGCAAGAACTTACACTGCCATTACATCTCTTATTCACTAGGTCATATAAATATGGGGAGATTCCTCATGATTGGAGACATGCACTTATTAAACCTGTCTTTAAGGGAAAGGGGAGTAGGACAAACCCAGAATCTTATAGACCCTTATGTCTACTTTCATGTTGTGGAAAAATAATGGAGAAAGTAATACTGGATAGTTATTGTCAGAACTGGATAGGTTGGAACTTGAAACCATATATCAGCATGGATATGTTGAAAATAGAACTATTACCACCTGTAACATGATGTTCTATAACAATATAATAACAGCTATGAATGAAAAATTGTGCTGTGATGTGATTTATATAGACTTAACTTCAGCATTTGACAGGGTCATGCACAAAACACTGATCAATAAATTAGTACAACTAGGTATCGATGTACTTCTGATAAGATAGATAGCTGCATGGCAAATAGGACATGGCAAGTATCAATTTCAACAATTGGTTTAAGTATTGGTGTCATTCAAAGGGGATCCAATGCCTGTCAGCCTGGGATGACATGCTCAACAAGCGAAGATGCTACACTAGGGACAGCTTGCACCTGTCACCCCTGGGCTTTCGGATATCGGCAAAGGCTCTTGCTACCCCCATAGTGCCTTTTTTAGGCAAGGCTCAAAAGACAAACCCACCTCCATAGGTACACAAGGGATAAGAGACTAAGAGTAATGCTACTCAATGCCAGAAGTCTAAACCTCAAGATGCACGCACTCGAAACTCTCCTTAGCATGGAGAACATCGATATCTGTGCAGTAACAGAAACCTGGTTCAAGGCTCCCGAGAGCACCCCAGCACTACCAGGTTATATCTCATACCATGCTTTTCAGCCCCAAAACTTGGACTAAACCACAAAAGGTGGGGGAGTATCAATATTCATCAAAGATACCCACACCTCCAGCTTGGTGGCACAGCGCAAAGCATCAGAGACTATCCACGTGCAACTAACAGTGGGTAAAACTGCCTTCCAGTTTATAGCCTGCTACAGACCACCCTCCCAAACCCAGGAACCCCACTCGGCCTTCCTAAGAACACTGGAAAATATGAAGGTCTCTCCAAACACCATTATAATGGGCAACTTCAACTACCCAAACATAGACTGGGAGCATTACTCTAGCTCCAACACCCAACCCAAATGTTCCTAGAATTTATAAACTCAAATGCTATGGAACAACTTGTTACCACTCCCACAAGAGGGGAAAACATACTGGACCTGATCATCACCAACATGGGGACTTTATGCTCCAGACCAGATGTGTATCCCTCACTGGTAAGATCAGACCATAAACTAAGCTCACTGGATATTCACATCCCGACCCCACCCCTTTCCCAGAAAAACCACAGTGAAAAACTTCTCTAAAGCAAATTTCACACTCCTCAAAACCGAAGTGGAATCCTTCAAAGCCCCCGGGCCTGTGGAAAATACGGCTCAGACCGCAGAATCCTTTATAAATGCATTCTATGAACACCTTCAGGAATGCATGGATTATGCAATCCCAAATAAAACCAAGACCCAATCCTCCAAAGGCAGATGTCCTGTCTGGTGGACCCCAGCCATAAACAAACTATACAATAGAAGGAGGAAGCTACTACATGATAGAGCAAAATCCCAAAAAGGGAAGGCATCTCTGATCAGTATTCACAAAAAACTACGGGCACTCATAAAATCGTCTAAGGCCAGCTTCGAGAGAAAAATTGCACAGGACACTAAGGATAATCACAAGGCTTTCTTTAGTTATGTTAGTAACCTGGGTGGGAATTCCCAGATATGCTCAGAATTAGTCCAAAATGACAAAAAATACACTGAACCCACAGACATTGCCAACATGCTAGCTGACAGGTTCAGTGCAAACTTCTCCCCCCCCACCAAAAGAACAAATATCTATCCCAGCAGAGTGCTGCCCCCCTGACATATCAGATGCTCAGGTAAGAGCCACCCTCTCCAAAGCAAAAAACACAGCATCAATGGGACCAGACGGTGTCCCGGGCTGTGTTCTACATGAACTCCAAGAAGAGCTAAACCCAAACATAAAACTACTGTTCAATCTCAGCCTTACTACAGGATATGTACCCAAAGAGTGGCGTACAGCAACAGTGGTCCCTCTCCACAAAAGTGGTGCCTCAACGGATCCTGGAAACTATCGCCCCATAAGCCTGACTAGCTTGGTCTGCAAAGCTATGGAAAGGATCATCATGGACCTCATAAATAAAGATATTGGGGACCTACAGACACTGGATCCTACCCAGTTTGGCTTTGTTAAGGGCAGATCCTGCCTCTTAAACCTGGTCGATTTCTTTGAAACAGTCACCAAGGCCATTGACGAAGGGAAGGTGGTCCACACAGCCTACCTGGACCTCGCAAAAGCCTTCGATACAATACCCCAGTCGGGCATTATAGATAAGCTCACCAGCTTAAATATAAACCCCTATGTCACTAGATGGGTTGCAAACTGGCTCAAGGACAGAACCCACATGGTTAGAATTGCTGGAGCCAAATATTAGTGTATGGATATAACACAAAAGCACAAACTAGATACTTAAAAAAAGCTGTTATACATAACAGGTGGGAACTGTAACTTTTTATCATAATGGCACCACTTTCCATATTATCCTGGAATGTGAATGATCTCACAGATAAACAAAAAGAGAGAGTAGTGAATATTTTAAGAAATGCAGAGTGGAAATAGTTATACTACAGGAGGCATATTTGGAAAGAACTGAGCATGTGACTTTGATAACGAAAGGAATTTAGGGTGGTTATTCAGCAGAATATCTGAGACAAAGGAAAGGGGGGTACTAATATTAATTGCTAGAGGAGCTCAAATAGTAATAGAAGAGGAAGAAATCATAATGGTAGATTTGTGGCAGTAAGGGGCTGCTGGCAAGGGAGCGTGATTATGCTGGCATGAATTTATATTCTACTTAAAACTGCTATAATGCAGCTTAAGAAAATTCTGAGAGAAATAATCAGCCTTCAGCAAGGAATATTACTTACAGGTGAGGACTTGAATTTTATTTGCAAAAGTGAGGATGTATCTGTGGGGGCTGAGAAGGTAAAATATAACAAAAGAGACTAGATTTCTGAAGAAATTTATGAAAATATTTGGTATGAAAGATGCAAATTTAGCAGTAGAAACTCAGAGAAAATGTATATATTATTCTCCAAGGTACAACCACAGGGCTAGGCTAGACAGAAATTATATTTTACAGGAACATGTGCATTTAATTGAAAGTTTTGATATACATCCAATAACTGTTTCAGATCACACAGCAATAATAATGTAAGATAATGAAGTAAAAATGAGAAACTGGTGCTTCCCTACCTATCTGTTAAAAAGAGAAGAATTTAAGGAATGGGTAGTGGAAATTATTTAGGAGTTATTAAGGAAGAGACATTTCTTCAGGAGATATAGATATGGATAGACATTTCTTCAGGAGATATAGATATGAAGTGCGATAAAATGAAAGTGGAGTTTAAAAATATGGTAGAAATAAAAGAAAAAGAGATATGGGTAAGAAGTAACAAGAATTATTTACTGCAACTGACAAAGGTTAAAGTATTGCAGAACAAGAGGAGCCACACAGAACAAGAACAGGTACAACTACAGAGTGTTAAAGAGAAAATAAGGGAGTATCTGGATAATATGCATGAATTTAGAAAGATTGCTGTTAAACCACCTAATGGTGTCAGAACTGGTACAAGGGTGTGGACACAGGAGATGCTGCATATATGATATGTTCACTCACTGACCACACACAGATTTACAGGTTGTGATATGGTGCAAAAGGAAACAAAATCCTAGAAATGTTCTCCATGAGCATGGACAGTGGATAAAAGTAATCAGAATCTCTGTGATTGTGTGTGTCATAAGCTGGTGATGGACAAGAATGCTTTCAGTGGTCACATTTGGACAGCCTATCTAGTTTGATAAAGTCTCCAATGGGATATGGCATGTCTGACAGACGAACCTTAGCCATTATACAGGAAAAGATGACCACTGGTGGGGGCCCACCATTACAGGTCACCCTATTCACCACAGTGGAGTTCCTTTTGTCCCGGAGTAGAAAGACAGAATGGACTTTATTACCTAGCACAGACCTAAAAGTGACAGCTGATCTGGATTCACCTTTCCACATTACTTTTGGTGATACTTCAGGTTGGTATTACCTTGTATCCTTAACACAATTTATGGTCACATAAGTGCCATAAGCTCAGAGAGGTTCAGTAGTGCTATCTCTCCACTATAGTCACATCTGGGATGCAACCGTATAACCATGCTACTCAAGGTATGTATGTCTGCATTCGTTGCATTGCAGTAATAAGTAATGTTGGTGCATCACAGGATTGTGGGATTAACACAAATTACTAATGTCACACATGGGTGTTTATCTGTCTACTCTCACAGGTATTATGATTATGGAGCCCTCCAACCATTTGCTGCCATTACAACTGTCTTATCTGTATTCAGTTTCACATATGTGCCTTCAGTTTCGCATTCCATTCCCCTAGCTTTTGCTGATGTTCTTGTTCAGTTTCTGCCTATAATGCCACATCATCTGCATACAGCAACTTTGTTGATCTGTCCCCGCCTACTTGTTTGCTAATGTAGTCCATCACCAATATGAACAGAAGTGGGCTCAGCTCAGAGCTGAACTCTGGTGCACACCCACTCCCACTGCGAACCCCTCTGTTTATTTGAACACTGTTCATCATGTGTCATTAGGACCTCGTACATAGTTTGCAGTAATTCTACCAATGTTTCTGGGACTTTGTAACATTGCAGGGCTTCCCACATCATCTTTCTTTGGATCTTGTCATATGCTTTCTCCAAGTGTAAGAATGCCCAGAGTTATTCTTTCCTCATCTCTAGCTTATTGTCAACTATCTGTCTCATTCCAAACATTGGGTCAGTTGTGCTACATCCTGATCTAAATGTGAACTGCTCATCTTCCATCTTACTTTCCACAATTGTGAATGTCCCTTTTTTTCTTGTACACTGGCACTAGTATAGTTATTCTCCAGTCATTTGGGATACACCTTTCTTTCCATACTGCTATGAGTACCTTTGGGAACCATTTCTCTCCTAACTCACTCAACATCTTGTTCATATCTGCTGTGACCTCATCTGAGATTGCTGTTTTCCCTGACTTCATTTTCTTTAGTCCTCCTTTGGACAGGTGAGCAGGTTGTTGCTGTCATCCCATTTGAAAGGTGTCAGGTAACTGTTTTAGTTAGCTTTCTGTCTTTGCCTTGCAGCATGATAGTGTTTCTTTTTGCCATCTACTAAGTCAATTTCCAGAAGCTGGTAGAGTGCCTCAGATGCCTTGTTCTTCACTTTTGCAACTACTCTCCTAGCTTCTGTGTTAGCCAATCAGAATTCCTTCTTATTCTTGTCCAGCTTTTATATTTCCCATTTTTTGCAGTACTCCTTTCTTTTGATGACTTCCTGGACTTCTACATTCCACCACTGGCTTTCCTTGTGTACCTTATTTCCATACCTGGCTCAGCCACATACCTGTTCTGTACTCTTCACACATGCTCTTCTGAGGTGCTGCCATTATTCTTCAACTTCACATATTTTCTGTTCTTCATGAGGTGCTACAGCCTTGAGTATTTCTTTGAACTCTTGTGCTTTGTCTCCAGTCATCTTCCAGGTCTTCAGCCTAGTCTCTGTTGACCTTAGAGCCTTCCCCAACCACTGCTTGCAGCTGATTGTTGCAACCAGTGATTTATCTGACTTTTTCCCTGGGGATGACTTTACAATCACTGGTTCTCCCCAGTGCCCTCTCCTTACTAGGAGGAAGTCTACCTGAGTTGCATGTGCGCCACTCTTGTATGTGATCATATGACTGCCTCTCTTGCTTAACCATGTGTTAGCCACCATCAAGTCACTTGCCAAACAGTAGTCTAGAATGGCCTTTCTTCCTTTAATCCTATTGTCCCACTCATGTGGGCCCAGGTAGTCATCACATCCTGTTTTGTCTGTCCCAATATGTGCATTCAGGATCCTTCCATTATCAACACCGACTCATGCTGTCCTGCTTTATCTAGTATGTCCTGCAACTGCTGCAAGAATGCATTTTTTTCCTCACTATCGCATCCCTGCTGTGGGACATAGGTTGAGATTCCAAATACTGCCCTATCCTTACACTGGAGACTGATTGCCATGAGTCTGTCACTAATTCTGATGACATCCCTTACTGCCTTCTGAAGCCTCTCCTTCACATCAATTCCCACACAATTTCTAGTCCATCCTTCTCCTGAGTAGTAGACTCTGGATCCCAAGCTTAGTGGCTTTGCTTCACTGCACGTCTACCTTATCTACTGGATATAGAAGATGTGTAGCCTCCTTCTTACCATCATGTCTTCCACTTTCAAGCTGCATCCTGCCAGTGAACCTACATTGAGTGTAGCAATCCGTAGATCATGCTTGGCAGATTGACTGGATTTATGTCTAGCTTTCGCTCAACAGAGCTATCCCAGGTAACCCAAGCTGGGCAACTACACACTGGCCAGCCAGTAGCTTATTGACTCAGGACTGCTGAGCTTTATGTTGGGCACACACTGGCTAAGAGGGGCGTATACATCCCTTCCACCATTAGTGCAGATCCCTGGCATAGGTCAGAGTAGGCCAGGTCTTCAACCCACTTATCATCAGCAAATACCTATGCCCATATGGTGACATTAGCCAATATGACCGAATGACCCATGGCCATATTTTACACCAACTGAGTGGCTAGCCCTGCCATGGCATGGAGTCTGTGATCCATGATCTCCTATCATGAGGATACTGCACACCACAGTTGATACCTAAAGTGGTTGGTCTATACAAGTCTTCCCACAATAGGCACCATTTAGAGTTTGTGCTGCTACCCAAAACTCCATTCTTGGGTGAGTTTGAGGTGGAAACACTTAACATACTTTTAGAAGATGGGATTAACCCCACAGAGACACAGGGAGAACATGCAAACTCTAAATGGGCATTGACCAAAGGTCAGGATTGAACCTTTTACCTTGTTTATAAAAATACCACATTGAATCTCCCTTGAAAACAGGCTACTGTTCTAGTGAGACAAACCTGGTCAACAAAACATAGAGGTAAACAGAAAAAATAAAAATAAATATATGCTACTACTTCCTTGATGAGTGGACTAGGGCCTTCAAAAATCACACCTCTAAGGCTAATTGGAAAATTCTCTGTAGTGTCTTTAATGTATGTCTGACATTCTGCATATTTAACTACATTAAATACCACATAAATAACAGAACAACAAATCAGTTAAAAATAACAGAATTCGCACATTCCTACAACATCAGGAAATAATTCTACAACACTAAAAGGAAGTGCTCATTTGTATCAAATCTAAATAATTTAAGATCATAATAAGGCACTTGAGAACTATTAAGAATGAGAGAAATGAATATAAACTAAGATTAACCTTAATAGAATCCACTGATAAAATACGTACAACTATATTAGCTAGCTCTTCTGGGAGAACAGATGGAGGGAATAGCTTAATTATATCAAATCTCTGGTTTATACACATTTTTAAAGCAGCTATAATAAAATGAAGTACTTTATTGCTTTGTGGACATCTAAAATGAAATAATCTCATTTAGTTCAGATAGTGAAGTGTGACTGACTATAACCCAGGAAGAAGTAATTGATGCAATTAATTCACTAACAGCATCATCTTCCTTGGAAGTGACAACTTCCCATGGATACTTCTGGTTAGATTTAAAAACCCTCATATATAACTTTTTCATATATCTTTTTATTGCACTTATTATAAAACCCATCATATCTAACTTTTGATATTCTTATTTAACCAAGTTTTATTTTAGTGGTCTGTCCATCTGAACTAAAACCAGGGTAGCACCATTCCCATTCACAAGAACGGCTTAGCATAGCTTCTCAGCTACAACACATTTAGCCTGACCTGTTCATTATCACTACATGTATTACCCAATGCTGCTTGTTCCTTCCTTTCAAAGGTAAGAACTGAATGTAAGACTCTCTGAAGTTATCACATTGCAAAGAAAGATTTTCTTGTTTTCTGCTGACTACTTGCCTGTTTCCTCCTACAGATGAGGCTATGGTCTGCAGCCTGTCCTAATTAAACACATTACTGCTTGCAGCCCCTGGAGTGATAGTGCTTCTGCCCCCTCCCCTGCTTATTTGTATGTGAACTCCACAAGGCATCCTCGAATGATGTTATGGCAGTAGGAATTTCCTGCCTTTCTCTTGGAAAAGGTGGCAGCTTAGAACATTCTTCCCCCACTCATTCTAGCCTTCCAGCAACAAAATCATGAATCAAACTAAGTCTACTGGCTACATGCACTATTCTTACACCATCACACCAACAATGGGAGTCATGTTTTGGTGACACAACTGGTGACTCCCTTTTAATCTGTATCCCCAACCTAGTGCACTTAGGCCATATACCAAATGAATATCCATGAAGTCTTCTATATAATAGCATTTCAATATGTATTATATTGTATTCAAGCTGACTGCACTTTTGGACTACTGTTTTATTTTATTTTATTTTTTTTTATCACAGAGATGCAGCATTCTTAAGTCTTTGACATGCACTTTCTTAGACAGAGACTGGACAGTGGTGCAGAGTATGGTAGCCCAGGACAGGGTTCTCTGAATGCAGCAGCTAGAATAAATTTGCAACTCCTGAGTGGGGATAAAGGTATGGAGAAGATAATGGCCATGTACTCAATTAATGTCCATAAAATCCTCTTTCTCTTCCCATTTCAAGATATAATAGCCTCTGTTCCAATCCACTGTACTAGGCCAGCTTCCTAGATACTCCCATAGGCAAAATTCCAATTACAAGAGCTTTGTATCTGCATTAGCCATAGAAAGAACTAGATAGTGCCTCACTCACAAGATCATCCAACATTCTGTTAAATAAAGAACAAACACAGACACTGTTTTATCAGTTTACTTAACTGTTAGTGTTACACAACCTGCTTCCAACCAATTTAGTTGTTACAGTGCTCCATTGGTACATCAATAGCTACATGTCTAATTTTTATATGCGGATGAGTCAGTAGTGGGGCAGCACAGTGGTGCAGTGGTTAGTCTTGTTGCCTCACAGCAAGAGGGTCCCCGGTTCAATTCTCGGTTGGGGTACCCTCTGTGTGGAGTCTGCATGTCCTTCCTGCATTCATGTGGGATTCCTCCAGGTGCTCTAATTTCCTCCCACATTCCAAAGACATGAAGTAGGAGGACTGGATGCTCTAAACTGGCCATAGTGCATGCAAATGTGTGGCATGGAAATAACTACCATGGCAGGGATAGCTACCCGGCAGTGTAAACCTTGGCTCTAGATTATTGTCACTGTTGAAGTGACATCACCCCTACATCATGTTTAGAAATGGGATAAAAGGGGTTATGGATTGATGGTTCAGAATCATGAGACTTATTAATGCTCAGTTGTACTCTAATAAACTCCTTCATTTACATGTGCTTACAAACACACCTTTTCATTTGTTAATAACTTAAGAACTCAAATTCTTGCATATGTTCAGAAATTCTATCTATTTTTTTGTTTACAGTAAAATTATTAAAGGCTTATGTCACTAATGTCTAACTATAGTGTTTTGTAATATGATCTGAAATACAGTGTATGAAACTTTATCCTGGTTAAATGCTGCTTCCTAAAGTACCTCAGTCTGGATCCTTTTTGCTCTTTAACTAAAGTACTTGTGTTGTGATTCATTCTTTAGAAACAACTTTACCATTGCCTATTACTGTTTCAAAGTTGCTGAGCAGGTAATTAAGCAATATGTGCATGACTGCAGAGATGCTGAGAGATTTGACTTAACAACAATCAGCATTAACACTTTAGTGGAAGCCAAAGGAAAGATTGTTGTAAAACTGTATTAGCCCATAAGAGAATAGCGCAAACCATGAATTAATATAACTGTTGCTCATCATCCTATCCACAAGGTTTCTTCTGGTTTCCAAGGTTCATTAGTCAATCTTGCAGTTTGCTAGTCTTTCAGACACTTGACTACAGTAGACCATGTTGATATTTTTTATCTTCTATATATGTATCAAAATTATTTTTTAGGAAGTTGGTTAACAAATGGCTTCCTGTGCTTATTAGCTCATTCCATAATCTTGAAAGGCATTGCAAAATGTACCTAAAGACACATGATTACTTTAACTCTGTGTTCATATTGTCCACTTCTCAGAAGTATATCAAAATTATTTTTTTAGAAATTTAGCTAATGACTGACTTCTGATATTTTATTTCCAATCTATGCATCAAAATTATGTTTTAAGGAAATTAGCTAATGAATTACTTCTTTTGATTGTAAGGAAAGTTTATTCTAGGTATTGCATAATGCATCAATCATATTTTTTTCAAATATTGATATTCATTTTTAGTCCATAGGTTCATAGGTAGGTACTAGGCTATCGGCCCTAGGGCATATACAAGCATAGCCAAAAAGGTACCCTGGCTTTCGCCACCCAAGAAAATTATTTTCCTGTGCCCCTGTCGAGCAGAGCCACAGAGGTGATCCCCGGGGTGAATTTCCTATTTCCAATCCAATCATATAGGTTTATAGGTTTAGTTAACCTAATCTGGTATTAAATCCCCCGGTGGCACATTCCAGTTGCTTCCTATATGGAAGAGTGAGAGCCAAAGTCAGCAGTACTCACATTTTGAAAATTAAACCATTATTTCATCAAATAACAGTGAATTCTCAAACATGCAGTTACACTTTTAAAGCATTTTTGCAGGAGATGTAACCCCTGCACCCCTAACATGAAGGGCTATGACCCCACACTCCTGCTTATATATACTAAATTCTGAGTTTTCTGTACCATGTAATAGGGAAAATACTATTATAGCACAATCTAAGACTGCATATGTATTCCAGTACCTTCACACTCACATTTCTGCATTTCCAAGGATTTCCGTTATGGTCTTAAGAGTTGTAATTGGCAGACATTCTGAGCACAGAATTTCAAGCAAAATTGTATCAAACACTGCCCTAAATACCATACAGTGGGCATCGTTAAACACCCCATAAGAAAGAATATAAAAACAATTCCCAAAGTCCTTCTAAGAAGATCAAGAATTTCAAGCCTGTGATTTTTCAAGTAAAGATTTGTTTTTTATTTTATGTGGCTTGTTTCAGTGGGTAAGATCAGTGAAGGATAAGTCGACAAAGATCCCTCTAGAGTGACTAGACACACACTAGCAGCATTAAGCATTAGATCCAATCAAGAACCAAGGGAGTTGGGGACAGGAGCCAATCAGATGGAAGGTGTCAGTAGTGACGAGGAGGAGGTGGAAGCTGCCCCTTTAGAGCAGCCTCTTCCAAGAAGGTCTTAAAGGATATACAACTGTTTAAACGGCCCACAGAGGAACTTTCAAGGGGGCCCACAGCAGCAGAATTACTACCCCCATCCATGGAATTAGGGGAGGAGAAGAGTAGGGAACAGGCAACAGAATTATCATTAGAAGCTGACTTGGAGGGAAAGGAGGCCCCTGATGTTTCAGGTACTGTAATGGGATTGTCCCTTAGCATTTTTACTAACCAGAGTGGTGAGTTTAAAATTTATAATTATTCTGATTATGAATTTCAAGACGACCTTGGTTCGCATCTTAATAAAGGATTGACGTTTGTGTCAACTGCTTTTTCTAATATTGAGACTTTAATGATTGATTTAAAGCTTTTTTTAAGAAAGCTTTATTTTAAAATATTGTTTAAGGATGTTGAAAATTCTTACACTTCTAATGTGCTACGTAAAAGCAGTATTTTTAATCCTAAATTAGTTATGCCTCTGTTAATGTTTGAGAAGATTTGTGAGTGGAATTTTAGGATTTTGAAAAACAACAACGTAGGGATTTAAATGTATATAACTTTATTGAAGGTAAATGAAAGTTGCTTAGAGAACCCATGGTCAACAAAGAGATACGAGTCATGAAATCTGACAAGGGGGGCAGGGTGATTATGTCTAAGGACTACCTTGACAGGATGTTTAAACATGTATTTGATGAGGATTTTTACGAACAAATATCTTTAAACTTTATTAACATTTCTTACAACAGAATTAGAATATTTTTGAAAGACATGTTTGACCAAGGAGAAATTTCTTTTGAGCTTTATGAATTTTTACAAGTAAAATTTCCCCTCGTACCTACTCTGTTTGGCATGCCAAAAATACATAAGTGTTTGACTGACCCACCCCAATGTGGCCAATTGTCAGTGGCAGTACATCCATCACACATCCTATGGCCATATTTATTGACCAGAAGGTCCAATTCCTTGTTCAGGCAGAAACCCACATTATTAGGGATTCTTGGGATTTTCTATATAAATTGAGAAATGTATGCTATAGCCAAGAATTAGCCTTTGTCACAATTGATGTCGTCAACTTGTTTAACGTTATCCCTCAAGATGAAGGGCTGGAGATGTTCCACAAATTTTTAACGGAATCTAAGGCCTTTAGTGACAATGAAATTAATGTTATGCACACATTATTGGAGATAGTTTTAACAGTTTTTTCCACCAGAAAAAGGGTGTTGCGATGGGGGCAAGCTGTGCCCATGTTTTTGCAAATATAGTTCTCTTGCAATGGGAGAAGTGTTTTTTGTTCAACAAATGTGATATACCTGGCTGGTATTTGGATGACATCTTTATAGCATGGGATTCAAGTGAGATTGAAACTAGAAATTTTGTTGATTTTCTATACTCAACTACTTCCTTTTTAAAGTTTACTTACACATAGTAAGAAAGAGGTTAGTTATTTGGATGTATTGGTTACAAAACATAAGGTAAAAAAGGTTATACAAAGCAACATATATAGAAAAAATACCTATTCTAACAGTCTTCTGCATTACGACAACGGTCACCCAGCTCACCAGAAAAAAAGGTATAATAAAGGGACAATTTATAAGGCTGGCTCGTATTATCACAGATGATGAAACTTTTGAACAGAAAAGTATTAAATTATCTAATGTGTTTCTGGCAAGAAATTATCCTGGTGACGTTGTTGACCAAATTCAGGGTGAAATTTCAGGTAAAAGACATAGGGGATAATTAAACCCATTATTTATGAAACTGAGTTTATTAAGTCTAAACAAACTGATAATAAAAGTGACACCCTTTCTTGTTCCTTTATTACTACTTACACACAAGATTATCCTGTAGTCAAACAGATTATTAGCAATAATTGGTCTTTTTTCAAGGCTTTGAAGGGATGAAAGGAACCCTGGGAGAGTGACCTAGGTTTGTCACTAGGTGGGCTAGGTGTCTAAAAAATATGTTAGAAGCAGATGATAAAGTTTCTGATTTTTTTTAGTCAGAAAAAGTGTGGTACTTTTAAATGTGGAAGTTGTAGTCAGTGTTCTTGGTTGCTTGAAACCGATGAAGTTAATGTTAATGGGATTAACATAAAAAGCTTTTTTCACTTTAATTGCAAGGCGGTGGGCATAGTGTACCTAGCCTTGTGTCAAAAATGCCCAAATTTTTATGTGGGTAAAACTGTCCGTCAATTTAGATGGAGAGTATACGAACATTTAAATGACATAAAAAAATTAAAAAATCAGCAATTCTCTTTATTGCCATTTGATGAATTTCTCTGACCATGGATTCTTATTTGTAGGTTTAGACACAGTCTATAAGCAATACTGGGGGGGACCTTGGGGCAACCTTATTGAGTATAAGGAGCTGCCTTGGCAACTAAGTTTGAATGCCACAGTTCCCCCTGGTTTGAATGAGTCCATTTCAATAGCTAGTGAGCTTAGACTAAGGTCCTATTATGTTTAAATGTAATATTTAAACATTACCAATTTTCACTATTTATATATTTTTTGTTTATATTTATTTACATTTATGTTTATTTTCACATCATATAGTGTGTATAAATATCAATGTTAGTTATTAATGTATGTGAATTTATTACTGTTAGCAGTTAGATTAAGTTTTGTACATTTAACTGAATAATTTTTAACTAAGGTTTTAAGGGTTAATTAGGGCAGGTGATTAATTGACTAAGTATTTAGGTATTTAAACTGAACTTTTTTTATTTGTAACTTGGATTCTGATGACGTTGTGATATAAACTTATGAAAGTGCTCAATCCGTATTCTGTTGGTGAATAAAGTGGACTTCAGTGAATTTTCCCCTCTTTCTGCTTCTTTTTACAGAGGGTTTGTCTTTTTTTGTCAGTTACTGATTTGGTATGCTTTAAATTGAAAAACTACAATATTGTCACATTTGGTAAATAACCCCCCACACACACACACACACACACACACACACACACACACACACACACACACACAGCATACAGCATAGACAACATCTTATTCCAAAATGAAAATGTTGTTAAAGACCTCTGAACTTGGGTTGATAATTCCCTCTCCTTTCATCTTTATGTAACAAGAGTATTCAGAAAGTTCTTCTACCTTATGTGGCTAATTAACAAAGGAATATCCTCCAGATTTAAAGAGGCCATTGTACCCTTATATTCAGCATTGTTTAGGTCAATCATTAAATACAATACCCTCTTTGGGGTGTACCTCAATAGACATAACAAATAACAAGAAAGATGCTAGAAGTTCCTAAGAAATCACTGCCTCAAAAACTCTTAAGCTAGCAGAAAAACCTGGAAGCATTGTCCCTTTATTCAGTATATCATAGATTCCTGAGGGGATATTTATGCCTTGCCTTCCAAGCAACTAGGGACCCACTTGACCTGGTTCTCTTGTATTTCCACAAATTAAATAGTCCCACAAATACAAGAACATGGGATTTAAAGTTTCATCAGCACATAAATAAAACATGGCGGTGAGACAGATTCATTATACAACACCTTCACCACCTCTGGAATATACTCTCACAGTAAATCAAGCAATGTGATAAATTATCCTCCTTCAAACAGAAACTGGTTGATTGGGTGGGTATTCAGAAATTCTCCACTAGCTTGACTGGCCTAGCCCTCCTCCAAAAAGGAGGTACGGTCTAAGGGTGGGTACTGTCAAAATGTAAATGGTCACAAAACTAAGCTGTCTTATATTTCCTATGATCCTACAAACTAGGGAGTAATCAAAAAAAATTCATTTGCATGCAATAGCAATGGTGGGGGGAGGGTAGCAAAAACATCTCCTTTAGGATAGTATTCATTTTCATAGGTTCATAGTTAGGTACTAGGCTATCGGCCCTAGGGCCTATACAAGCCCAGCTAAAAAGGTACCCTTGCTTTTGCCACCCAAGAAAATTATTTTCCTATGCCACTGTCGAGCAGAGCCACAGAAGTGATCCCCGGGGTGAATTTCCTATTTCCCATCCAATCATCAAGATTTTTCTTGAAGAGTGCTAATGAAGAGCTTTGTTTGATATAGATAGGTAGTTTATTCCAGAGTATGGGAAGTCTCTGGGACAGGAATCTATCCCTCCGGCATGTTGTGTTTATTGTGATGACAAGGTTTAGGTCCCTAGAGCGTGTAGCTTGGAGGGATTGAGATTTCTTTAAGTGGAGCATGTCCAACAGCTCTGTGTTTGACATAGCTTTGTATGTTAGGTAGAGATCACCTCTGAGTAGGTGATATGCGATGGAGTAAAGCTGGAGTTTTTTGAGACGGTCTGCATAGGGCATCTGTTTGAGGCCGGTAATCCTCTTTGTGAAGTATTTCTGCGGCCTTTCCAGTTGTTGTAGATGTCTTGTGAGGTACATACTAAAAGGGGCGTTGTACTCTATAATGGGTCAATTTAGTGATGAGTAGGGGGAAACAATGACCCTCTTTTTCTCTGGATGAGAAACCTTTTGCGATGAGGTGTGCCACATAGAAGAATTTCCTGACTACTGTGGCGATGTGATTATTAAAGGAGAGACTACTGTCCACCTGTGTCCCAAGGTCTCTTATCACACTTTCAGTGTTAAGTATACTACCGCCTATGTTGTAGTTCATGGGTACAGAGTTTTTACCAAAGGGGATGACGATGCACTTTTTGGCATTGAGCTTGAGGCCATGGCTTTGTCACCAGGCATCTGTCTCAGTGAGGCCCTTTTGTAGAATGTCCACATCGTTAGGAGTTTCGATTATGGCTCCTAGTTTGCAGTCATCTGCGAACTTAGTTAGCCAAAGACCTTCTGTGTTAGCCTGTACTTCTGGAAATAGATACCAAACAGGAAAAGACCCAGGACTGAACCCTGTGGTACTCCACTTGTTACTGGTCTGAAGTCAGATTTGAAGTTTGCTGCTTTCACAGTGTGGGTTCTGTCAGTCAGCCAGTTGGCAACCCATCTTGTGACATAGGGATTTATACCTAGTTTAGTGAGTTTATCTATAATTTCAGAGTGGGGGATGGCATTGAAAGCCTTGGCAAGATCTACATAGGCTGTGTGAACCACCTTACCCTCATCTACAGCTTTGGTGACTGCTTCAAAGAAGTCTATCAGGTTTAGGAGACATGATCTGCCTTTTACAAACCTGAACTGGGTGGGGTCCAGAGTTTGGAGATTACCAATGTCTTTGTTTATAAGTTCCATGATGATAAATTCCATGGCCTTGCAAACCAGGCTCGTCAGGCTAATGGGGCAGTAGTTCCCAGGGTCCATGTTGGCTCCCCCCTTGTGGAGTGGGATAGCAGTTGCTTTGTGCCATTCAGCAGGTACAAAGCCTGAAGTGAGGCTATGATTGAACATGGTACTTAGGTGGGGTGCCAGTTCGTTCTGTAGTTCATGTAGAACATAGCCTGGGATGTTGTCTGGTCCCATGGATGCTGTGTTCTTGGCTTTGGAGAGTGTGGTTTTTACCTGTGCAGACATGATTACAGGAACTTTGCATTCTTCCGGTATAGAGATAGGCCCTTTAGGGGGTGAGAGGGGGGTAAAGATAGCACTGAACCTATCTGCCAGGATGTTGGAAATATCAGTTGGGTCTGTATATTTAGTGCCATTGTGCTGTAACTCAGAGCAGATCTGAGTGTTGCCATTGAGATTCTTGACATAGCTATAGAATGCTTTGTGGTTGTCTTTAGAATCAGTGGTGATTTTGTTTTTGTAACTAGTTTTGGAGGATTTTATCAGGGATTGCAGCTTCTTACTGAGGCTGACCAGGGAGCTCCTCCACTCATGGGATTTTACTCTCTTTTGCAACAGTTTCTTCTATCTGTTGTACAGTTTTTTTATGGCAGGGGACCACCAGATTGGCTTCCTTTTGTTGGAGGATAGCAGCTTGGTTCTGTTTGGCATAGCACGATCCATACACTCGTGTAAGTGCTTATAAAGTGCAATTGTGTAGGTTTCAGTAGTCATAACTGTATTGTCCATTTGCATGGGTGTCATGAAGTTCACCACTTCTGTCTTAAGAAGCATGAAGTTGGATTTGGAGAATTTTTTTACCACGGTTTCCTTAATGGGGGATGGGGGCAGGATGTGGATATCTAGGGTGATTAGCTTATGGTTGGATCGGACCAATGAGGCGTTGACTTCAGGTGTGGAACACCAGTCACTCATGTTGGTAATTACTAGATCTAGGATATTTTTGCCCCTGGTGGGGTGTGGATAAGTTGATCCAGGGCATTGGAGTTTATGAATTCCAGAAAGTGTTGAGCGAAGGAGTTGGTACACAAGTAGTTTTCCCAGTTAATGGTGGGGTAGTTGAAATCGCCCATTATTAGGGTGTTTTATTCATTTAATGAGGAGTAAGAACTAGATCTGTATAATACTTCAGTCTGACAGTTATTCATTTAATGAGGAGTAAGAACTAGATCTGTATAATACTTCAGTCTGACAGTAAATGGGCAAATATACAACTTCAAGACAGTAAAAACAGAACGAGTTTGCTGAAATCTAGTTTAAAAATATTGCTTATAAAGGATAAATTAAATGGTATAGATGTCTCACTTATGTCTAACCAGATGAAACCATAATGCCATTACTTGATTAGCTGAAAGCAAAGACTACAGTTTTCTGAATTTGTTGACGTAGAAGAATTACTTAAAAGGAACTGAAATGCCTGTGCTGTCACTCTGAAACTGTAAGCAAAAGGCAGCATAAAGACATGGATCTGAATTTTGAAATGGCACTGCATGTATGTACAGCAAAAGAAAGCAGCAAAGTCAAGAAGGACAAATGTGAAGAGAAAAAGCTTGGAATACTAAATATATGGACAGTGAAAAATAGAAAAATACTCATCTCAAGATGCCTAGAGGACCAACAGAGTACACAACCTTAACACTTCCAAAAACTGGGCCTTACCCACACTTTTCACTCATGCACTTCGGTTTGTCACAGTATCCAAAAAATGCTTAGATGTGCAGCAATGTCTCAAACTACGAATGTTATATGCAGCACTTAATTCAGTCTATCCACAGCTTGCCAAAAGGAATATGAGAACAGTCTGCACTCCAAATGTAAAAAAGCTGTGATGGCTTATAAACAAAATAGTAAGACATACTCCACTTACTATACATTTCTGCACAGACAAAATGCCATCTTAATCACTTTAAAGTAAGAACTCCATTTTACCAACACATTTATTACTGCATTTAAGCACTATTGTCAAGACTAAGGAATATATTGCAGAATTTAAACATAAATAATACCAAAAAATCTATTTCACTTTCAAATGTTAACTGTGGCACTAAAAAATGCTAGCTTTACTATATTTTCTTTCTTCAAACAAAATACAATCCAGAATGAAAATATACTCTACAAAACAAAGGTTAAGCATCATATGTCCACACATTACAACAAAATCCAAGATACTGGAAAATAATTTACCCACCATTTAAAGGTTTGTCTTCTATTATCCAAGCCTTTAAATAAATAAAAAAATATAACTAAAGGGAATATAGGTAATATACCCTTAGACCTATTGCCTGTCATGCCAAATTACCAAGGTCTGCTTCCACGTGTACTACCTTATCAGCTTGATGCTCCCGTATAACTCCCCAGTACCTTTCCCTGAAAGACCTCCAAGCCGCAAACAAGACAGCAACATCTCCATCAGGGGTTTAAGAATGACTCCCACAGGTACTCCACTACAATCAGTATCACAGAAATACTACCCATTAAATACTGCCCCAACAACCTCATATATTTCATATATTATCTTCCTACCAACCCCCAACAAATCTCCTCTACCTTTGTCACTACTTTGTCTTCCCTCTGCCTTTTACTTTTCATTTCACCACCACTTCTCTGGATGTAGCATATTGCCTCAAGACATCTTCCCCAAATCCCCCATCTTCATCTCCCAACTTATCTTTTTTATCCACAGCCTTATTTTCTTTCTTCCCCAGCTACCTAAGATTTCACTTCTCCATCCCTTATGTAGCATCAGTTTAACCTCTGTTCCTGACCACCAAATACAGCTCCCCTTTTCTACTCTGAAAATACAAAACATACATAATTTCGTCACACTCCTATCATATATTGCTTAAGAAAGTCTGAGCACTTCCTCCCATGTCCAAACACAGTGTACTGTATGTCCACTTCATAGACAGATTATCTTCTACTTCCACCCTCCCTCCATCTTCAAAAGTGCATTCTAACTCCCCATCCCTCTTCCTCATGTCTTTTACATGTTATTTAAAACATATGAATCATCAGGCTCATAAATCAAATACTGGTCTCACACATTTCAACCTTCTGGGCATCTTTCCATAGTTTGTCCTTGTTCAACACCTCACTCTCTATAACCCAACATCCTCTCAAGGCCCTCTTTCTTTATTTGCCTCTTCTCATCTAATTCGCAACAGGTTACTCCATTTCATTCTTTAAAGCCATACCTGTTTGCCCAGTATACATGCAATACTGGGCATTAATCCACCAGTTCCTCTCTGTCCACCCACTGCCTCACTATGTTAACAAATACAACATGTTAACCAAGTTCAAGTTTATGTAGGTGCTTTTTTAAGAGAAACCAAAAAAGAGAACCACCACAGAAGAAAAACCAGCAGGAAATGAACACTTCCAAGAAGACCACAAGTTTAATGGAGTTTAGCGCTTTCTTCTCTATTACAGAGACTTCCTCAGAACAAACATTCAGAACTTCACCCAGCCATATAAATACCGCCCCCAATTAATGAGTTAACATATTAACCATAATTTAAAGAAATACTTCACAAACACATTGTAAAAAGACAAAAGTCCATAAATACTTAAAACACAATTAGGTATGACATAATACAGAACAAACACAATCTACATTAAAACCATGTATAATTCACATTTGATTAAAACAAATACTGTTCTTAACCTGAAATATGTTCAAGTCTTAGAACGCTGGAAATGCTAATGGTCTCATTAATCCCAGGATATCTAGATGCATTTAAATACAGCTGCCATTTCAATTCTAACAGGTCTAAATGTGCATCTACTATAGCCCCCTGTTCGTCCTTTACTAACTGTTGCAAAACCAAAAATTTAAAATGATGTTCCGGGTTTTCACTAACATGCTTAAACAAGGAGCTAGTAGTCCTCTTGTTTCTAATGTCCCCTAAATGTTCACCAATTCTCAAATTTTAGTTTTCTACAAGTTTTACCTATGTAGAAACTGGGACATTGCTCACATTTAGCCAAATAAACAACATAAACACTATTATAGTTGTAATGCCCCATTATATTAAGTGTTTTACCATTAACCCTAACTTTGCCATCCGTCTCTTTAATAAACGAACAAAAAGAACTGGAAAGGCATTTGAAATTACCAAATTTTCTGTTAGTTCTAACCTCATATCTAATGCCCTCCAAAATATTCTTTAATGATCGATCCTTCCTAAAAAACATGCCTGGCATTTTTACCTACTTTGAAACCTACATTACTATCAAAATGAAGAATTTCCCAATTTGTGTTAATTATATCCACAATACTATGTGCCATTCTATTGTATGTTAAAATGAAGATTGAATTATATCCAATCTTTTCACAATTCCATTTACTTTGACCCTTAAAACCATGGCCCAAAATGGGCCTATATACACCACTTGCCCTTTTTCGAACAACTTCTTGACAAAGTTCATCTAGAAGACCATTGGGATATCCTCTTTGCTTAAACATATTAATAATAAAATTTAATTCAACAGAAAAATTCACTTCAGAGCTCACCATCCTGGCTGCCTGCACCATTTGGCCTTTAACAACTGCCTTCTTCTGATGGTGCGGGTGCCAACTATCAAAATTAAGATAGGAATTTGAAAATGTGGATTTTCTGTGGATCCTAGTAATAAAACTCATTGTATCCCAATTGATTACTAATTCAACATCCAAATATATCACCATGTACCTACTATAGGAGAGGGTAAACTTAAGAAAATCCAGAGTACTATTAATGTATCTGAGAAAATCATTTAAGTGTTCCTCATTACCCTTCCAGATGAAGAACAAGTCGTCCAAAAAACGTGTAATGAACAATTTTACTACTATATTCACTATACATCACAAATTCCTGCTCCCAAAAGGACATGATAAGATTGGCAAAAATGGTGGCACATGCTGCCCCCCATCGCTACACCCTTCACTTGTTTTGTAATAATGCCCCTCAAACCATAAATAGTTATTTTTCAACACTAATTCCATAAGTACACTTAACTTATTAATTTGATCTTGGGAAAATAACCGAGTTTTATGGAGCTGCTGTTCAAGCCAGTCAATACCTAAGTCGTGGGGAATCACGGTGAACAGATTAATAACATCAACCGTGACCATAATCATATCCTTGGTTAACTGAATGCCATTTAATTTGTCAATAAATTGCCAAGAATCTTTACTAATATATTCAAAACAACCAAGGCACCTTTGCATTTGATGGTCCAAGTACTTGGCTATAAAGTGAGTTTTCGACCTTTTCCCATCAACAATGGGCCTAAATTGTGGATTAATAAGTCCTTTGTGTATCTTTGGGATGCCAAAAATATTTGGCACCCTAGGATGATCATTTTTTAAAAACCCAAATTCATCTAAATCAATTTGAGCTTGATAAATCATGTCCTCCAGGACTAAATCAATCTTTTTAAATGCCACATCGATCTCATTTAAGGAACTCTCCTCATAAGCATCACCAAGTAAGATATTGTTCATTCCATCTAAATAGTCTCTCCTATCCATAATCACAATGCCATTCCCTTTGTCAGGTTTCATAAACCTAATTAAAGGGTCCTTGACTAATTCAAACAACAGCTTTGTTTCTTCATCAGTTAAGTTAGAATAGTCCACAAACCTGTTACAAGCATAACTTTTTCTAATGTCTTTCTCTCAGATTTTCTCAAACAATTCCACAGTTTTGTTAAGAGGTGGATTAAACACGCTAAACTTCTTACACTTATTACGAAATTGCACTTCCGAATTACCTTCATTATTGAACCATACCTTTAAATTAAGCTTTTTTAAGAGAACACTATTACTGAATAAAGAAAGGAGGTATAAAGACCATTATCAACCTAGACTTAAAACAGTATAAAATCAACACAAACCAATCCCCCTGAAGTGTATAACTATTTTTAACTAGCTAAAATGACAAACATCTTCCCCTTTTATGTTTTTAGCAGATTTCCTACAAACTTTATACCCTTTCCTTCCCATTACATTAACATCTCCACCAGTGCTTTATACATCTCCCCAAACTATACCCATCAATGCATTTCCACCAAAGTCCACCACTCTTAACTCACTCCCCATGTATCTTTGTACCTCCTTATCCACAGCTCTAACCATACACTGCCACCTAATCTGTCATCCTTGCTTCTCTTCCACTCTCATACTTTCCATCTTAAAGAGTCATCTTCTTCTCCCTTCATTCTCCTAACTAAACTGATAAGTATTGAATATATCTTACATTCTAACATCCCCAGCATTCAGGTTTAACAGCCATCCTCAATCTCTCTTTTGCAGTACTGTTCCTATCCACCTTCCATGCAAACTTACCACATGCCCATGAATGTCTATTAAAATTTTATTCCACTGGTAGGTGAATGACTCAACATATGCAACACTAAAATAAAAAGTGGCAATAGCAATACGAAAACTATTTGTATCTTATAGGTTCATAGATTAGTACTAGGGTAGCCGCCCCCTGTGGGCCATTTTAAACCTAGCCAATGACCCCATGTGAGAATCAAACCCTGCACCTTGTGTCTGTAAGGCAAACAACTATTATGCTAACCTCTCCATTTGACAACTTACTCAGTGAATTGAATTTCCTAAGCCATTTATCTAGTAATGTGCCAATAGTTTATTTTAAAGATTTCCAGTTAGTACTAACTATAGCTTTTATTTGTGGATAAACTCTTACTCACAGGTATATGGAACCCCTCACAAGACTCTAGCAATACATTCCCCACTTCCCTATCACCACATAATTCTGTGGATGAAATTACAGTCCTGATACCTCCCAAAATCTTTGAAACAAATCCAAAATATTTGGCAATATGTCTTCCACGTCATCTAACAATAATATACAGTTATTTGTTCATAGGTTCGTACTAGGCTATCTGCCCGAGGGCATTTACAAGCCTAGCCCATAGTTTTGTGGCTTACACCACCCCTTTAGTTTGGAGAAACTATGCCCATTATTTTGCTGTGCCTCTGTCGAGCAGTGACACTGAGGTAATCCCTGGGGTATATCTGCGATCTCCCATCCATTGGTCAAGATTCCTCTTGAACAAGGCCAGCGAGGTGCTCTGCCTCACATATACCGGGATTTTGTTCCACAACATAGGGAGTCTTTGGGTGATGAATCTATCCCTCCAGCACGTCCTATTAATAACCGTGTCGAGGTTTACGTCTCCCGCCCTTGTGGCTCTGAGGGATCTAGATTTTTTGAGGTGAAGCATGTTCATCAAATCTGGGTTTGACATGGCCTTGTATGTCAGGCACAAAAGAGATTCATGCTGCTATTACCTTTACTCTTCTCCCTCTCAACACAATACCTATGAATTCTTTGTACCAGCACTTATATAGCCACCAAAAACAACCTTAGGGATAATAAGAGCCCAAGTCTTTTTGCCTTTACTCAAGTGTATTTGGTTCAAAGGATCTCCATCTACTAGAAGTTATATCCAGGGCTGACCATATAGGACATGTATTCCTCATACTCTACATGCTCCAAAACAAAAAATCCAAACGTATCATAAGGAATGTTTTTTTTTAATATTCACTAATACAATTACCACTTGCCCCATACCATAACTCTCTATCCCTTCTACAAAATTCAGCAAAAACCTCCAGTGGTTAATCGATGACCTCCCCTTCAAGAAACCACCTGTGCATCCCCAGTGCTTTGGGGTATGCATTTGTCCATAACAGCCGTAAGTATCCTAGCAAACATTTTTTGCATCTACATTACACAAATGAAATGCAATGAATATTTGCCATGTCTTCCATGTCCACTTTATTACTTGGCATTACACAAACTGTAGCCTCGGACATTGAAGGATGCATAGTTTACCCGTCCATAATCTCATTAAAGTAACCATGTCACACTGCTTTCTGCATCCTATAAAAATCAATGAGGTAGCGCCTTTGGGACCATCTGCCTTCCCTTTCTTCATATATATAATCCCTTTCTTCATATATATAATCACCTTCACTATTTCTACTTTAGAATTTATGTCATTAAGCCCCCCCTGTATTAACCCACTCCACCACACTCCCTTCCTATTCCCAGCAGCCCATACCAAAAACAGGAATTCCTGCATTCAAAACCCCATAAAGAATCCAAAAGACCTCTCTTGTCTTTTCACTTTGCATTTTCTTATTAACCGTCCAACCCATACAGCTATCCAAACCCCATTCTTTTGATCCTTCAGCCTACATAATAGAGGCTTCACCTCAACCTCACCCTTGGGCCAATATTTAGCACTCCTCTGTTCTAAGTCCATTTCTAAGTGCATCTCCTTTAATGAGTTTAAATCCTCTTTTAGATTCCATATATGCTGGGGTGTTACTCCATCCGCATTGGACATACCCTGTAATTTCCTTAGCTCCCTTTCTCTATCCCTCATTATATTCTACCCTTTTCCTCTAAAAAACACTAGACCCTGTAATTTATCCCCTGCAAGTCACCTTAATTCCATCCCATACATGACCTCCCACCACTCATCTTTTCCTTTTATTTTCTTCCAACACCTGACTCACTATTCCCTGCATCCAGTTGATTATTGACTCCCTGACATTTCACTAGAATCCATCACCATCCACCTCTAAGATTTCTCTTCCATTTCTCAACCTGTAATTACCACATAATTATATGCCATATTCCACTCCAGTATCCCCCATTCCCTATTGACACCATATCCGCTAACAACTTGTCAGCCTACTCAACTGCCTGGACTCATTACTCAAAAAGTGAACTGATTCTTTTCCCCACTTGTTCCTCCACTCATTCACTACTTTCAACTCATCTATATCTTCCTGCACTAATTTTTGGTTCCTCACCTTCCCTGCTGTTACTCCATCCACTAAACAGCCTATCCAACCTACTTGACTACCAACATTAATTTTTTAACACATGAACTGATGCTTCTTTCCCTCCACGCAACCACTAAAATCATATCATCCATCATTCTTGCATTGCGTTCTGGATCTTCCAAGAAACTGACATACCTGTAAACAACCTATCAAGATGTGGTTCCATCACAAAACTGAAGTTCCCCCTAAAATCCCTCTGTTCCTCTGTCTTACTTCCCTCTACTTCTCCCTTAGAAAGCTCTTTAACTTATCTCCTTTATCCTCATTTAGTCCACAATAGTAGCCTACCACAGTCCCCTGCCCTTCCCACTCACATCATCCATCTTCCATCCCCATCACACTTTCAACCTTCCATCTCAATCTCTATTTGAAAAAAAATCCATACCCCCTTTGCTCCTTTCACAGTCTTCCTTTAGCCATGCATACCTACCTTCTTGGCATTTTATTGCCTTCATTATTCTCAACTTCATTTTTTAAGGAGATCACATCTATCATCTGTTGTTCCCCCTTAGCCACAAAACTCCACCCTTGTCATCGGATTCTTTACCCCCCCCCAATTCTTTGTAGCTATCTTAAGTACCTTCCACACCACCCTGGTAAAACCACCTTTCCCCAGACCCCCTTCCACTTCAATAGAGCTGGGGCTAAATAACCTTTGAGACAATCCCTCGGGATTGCGTAAGCACCCAACTTTCAGCAGTAAATATCCTCCAACTCTGTTAGCCATCCAACATGATCAGCAACTAAGCATCTCTATTTCCTTTGCATCCTTCCTCTATACACCTCCATGAACCTTACACTCCAATACGCTCATTACCCCTTGCTCCCCTCCACTCTTTCAACAGATATTGCCTACTTCCCCCATACACCCACACTCAATTTTCTTTGCCTCTTAACACGTCCTCAGAAATCTAGGTTCCCCCTATGCATTTAACAACCACTGCTCCAAACAATTCCCCCAGTCACTCACTCTCAGGATGAAGCACCTCACATGGCTCCACCCTACATCCCAGAAGCTCACAGAAATCCCTCCAATCATTCAGTAACTGCCTTACCTTTGTTCACACCTCCCTTCTTGAAAGCAGCACTATACCCAAGACACTGAGACCTTACAAGTTTAGATGCTTCAATATTCCATAGCCCTTCACCACCATTAATGAAAAGTACACTTCCTATGATTAGCACATTTTCACAGGGATAAGACAGTACAGACTGGAGTATCCTTCTCTAAGTACACACCAAAATAAAGCCTATCAGTTCAAACAATTGTGCCACTTTTATCCCCTTCACCTCCCCAAAAATAGAAATCTAAGGTACCAACAACATGTTTCTTGCACTGTGCAAAGCTCCCATCACTTGTTTTTACTGTATTTTACTTGTTTTCACTTTGTCTTGTAGGCAGCTTTACAGACTCCAGAATCTTATATAAAGTTTCTTAACTATAACAAACTACTTTCACTTAGTCTGAACTAATCAGTCACTTTAATGATGTCTAATTCTCTCAGCAATCTGTCCTTCACTTCTACCTTGTACAATTGGATCATGCAGGTCACCAAATTCATAGTCTACATCTCACCAATACTCTCGTCTTCTCTCTCTCTCTAAACCCATCATGCAAAAATATAGTAAGCTACATATTTTCAAACTTCTTGGACACACTGCTTCAGTCAGTGTCGCTCGTCCCTCTCTGACACAGATGACAAGCAGGCAGGGTATTTCATTTAGATGCTTTAATACGCAGAATGGATAGCAGCATCATAAAATATAAACAAACTGATTAACAGACAGACCTTACATACGTACATGCTTACATCTCAGTGGCTTACTACAAAATTGCAGTCTAGTTTGCACATGCTCAGTACTTATACACTTGTGCAAGCCCTTAGATAGCTTCTTAAAGATATATATACACATCGATCTACATCCTCCCTCTTAAAAAGATTGCCATTTTAAAAACAATATTGCAGTTAGACATGCATTATTATAGATATTAGAAACAAAACATAATGTTCATGCCCAAGTTGCCATGTATCTGCTACATGGTTTACATATACTACCAAATCTTATAACGTAACAATCTGGATTAAATTTAGCAACAAGGACAGTCTTCGGTGAACAACTCATATCAGGAACTTCTGGATTCGTTAGAGGAATGGGAATGCCCTCTGGAACTTCCTCTGGAATTGGAACACCAGACAACTCACTCTGAGACAAACAATCTTTCTCACAGGCTATGCGCTGTGGTACAGGCACAGACACTGGTTTCAAATGTTTCTGATTCTGCCTAGTCTGCTACTTGTGATTCCACAATGTATGATCTCAGCTCTGGACAAATATTCTTCATGACACCAATCAGATCATAACCTCTGGATATCTGCATCCTTACCACTTCTCCTTCTCATAATGGACTGAGCAGTTTGCTGGTCTTATTGTAGTAGGACTTCTGGGTTAAGTGTTTCTTCAACGAATTGGCTTTCACTGACCTGTTGTTCTTAACACATGGAACCAACAATTGACTAATAATTGGTAATGTGGTTCTGGTTTGTCTTGACAGAAGTCTGAGCAGGTGAACCAAGCTGTTTATCATGAGGAACATATCTGAGATTCGAGATTCAGGAAAACATCACTATTATCTTGTTTTGACTTCTCTAGTAACTGTTTTGCACTTTGAACTGCATGTTCTACCAAACTATTTGACTGAGGGTACTCTGGGCTACTCATGACATGAGTAAAGTCCCATTCTTCAGCAAATCTTTGGAACTGTTGGCTTGTAATCTGCATGCCAATTGTCAGAAATAACTTTGTGTGGACTACCATGCACTGCTAAATGACTATCTTAGTAATGACAGTACTGGATGCTAGATTAGGAAGTAGGTCAATCTCGATCCAATTGGAGTAAGAGTCTACTAACACAAAATAATGTTGACCATTCCACTTGAAGATGTCAGAGGCTACTGTCGACCAAGGTAGTTCAGGAATCTGGTTTAGCTGAAGTGGTTCCTTCTGTTGATGTGGCTTTGTACTATTGCACATGGAACAAGATGAAAGTACTTTCTTGATGTCTTGCGACATAGAAGGCCAAAATACTAGACATCTCACCCTTCTTTTGATAGAGTTGGTTCCTGGGTGACCACTATGCTAGATAGTAATGTGCTCTTGTTGCAAGGATTGTGGAACAATTACTTTTGGACCTTTCATAATGATACCTTTGTCAGACCAAATCTCACCTCTGTATGCAAAATAAAGTTGCAGTTCTTGGGTAAACTAGATTGCTTTGATGGCTATCCTTGAATGATAAAGTGGTTGATCCTTTGTAAAACTGGATCTGTGGTTGTGTGATTTTTCAGCTCATCAAGACATGTGGAAGAAAAATGTCTCACTTCCATGACTTCAAAATCAAGGTTCTCATTCTCATGCTGTTCTGTCATGTTTCTGGGTGATCTGGACAATGTATCAGCAAGATAAAGAAGTTTGCCTTTTTTGTAGACAAGAGTGAAATTATACTTTTGCAATCTGGCTGGAGCTGAATGCATAGGCTTTCTCAAAATGGTGACTAAGAATTGGCGGTCTGTTTCAATCTGGATAGTTCTACCATAAACATAATCATGGAACTTCGTACATGCAAACACAATTGCCAAAAGCTCTTTCTCAGTTTGGACATACTGCATCTTAGTTTGTGTAAGATTTCTCAATGTATAGGCAACAAGTTGACCCTCTTGTAAAATGACTGCACCAAGACCAAATTTCGAAGCATTCCATGAAAGTGTAACTGGCTTGTGAACATCATAGTACATCAGAGTTGGTGGACTAGCAATTCTGTTTCAGGACTTCAAATGCTCTTTGGTGTCACTCCAACCAAGACCATGATACATCTTCACATCACCTCTCTGAGTGGCGCTGATACTTGGCTCAAGTGTGGAATGAACTTGCCTAAATAGTTAACCTTGCCAAGAAAACATTGCAGGGTTTGAAAGTTGTCTGGAGCTGGCACCTCGAGAATGGCTGTTTACTTGGAAGGGTCTGGTCATAAGCCTGAACTGGTAAACAAATGACAAATATAAGTAACTTGTTGCAGCCTGAATTTGCATTTTGGTGGATTAAGCTTAAGATTCACTTGATGTGCTCTTTCTAGTACTTTTCTGAGGTTTCTGCCATGCTCAGCTTCATCATGACCTCCTACTAGTATGTCGTTGACTATGATAGCACAAGGATACCCAGAAAAAATTTGCTCCATTGCACAATGAAAGACTTTTCTTGCAGAATTTATCCCAAATGGCATTCTCAAAAATCTGTACCTGCCAAACAGAGTACTGAATGTAGTGAGCAATGATGATTTCTTGTCAAGCTGAATTTGCCAAAATAAACTCTTTGCATCTAAGACAGAAAAAAACAGTGGCATTTGGCATTAGGGCTGCAACTTCTTTAACTGTGCGCATTGGATGATGAGGTCTTTTTAGCACTTTGTTCAAATCTCATGGATCAATACATATCCTGATGTAATCTGAGCTTTTCTTATGAGCTACCACCATGGGAGATACCCATTCAGTTGGAGTAGACACACCAGCTGGACAAATCACACCTTGTCGTACCATTTTATCTAACTCTGCTTTGACTCTTTTCAGCATGACTATTGGAACTTTTCATGCTGGCCTGATAACTGGACTTATCTCTGGGTCTAACTTCATGGAGTACATAACTGGAAGCTTCCCTAATTTGTCTTCAAAAAGATTAGCATAGGTAGAAAAAATGTACTGGGTGAAATTAGAGTACTGTTTTTTAAGCTAACACGGTGAACTTCCTTATTAAATGAAAGCAGTCCCATTTTCAAACTGTCTCATAGCCCTAATAATGACTGAACATGCCTCTTGATGACATAAAATAACAAGTGGTAGCTTCTTCCAGCAGAGTAACATGAAAGCACTACTGAGACTTCACTTTGAGTTTCTTTGCCTCCATAAGCAACATGCTTAACACACCTTGCCAAATCAAGTCTTTCACCATGACACACTCTAGCAAATGGTTCTGCTGACATAACATTGCACTTGGAACCTGTGTCAACTTTGAGCTCTATAGGTTTTCTATTTATCCGAACAGTACAAAATATTTTATTCTCTGCCCTTAAATCTACTGCATTCACTGTTTCGTGAAGCACTGGCACACCATCAACATAAAGAGTAGGGTTGCAGCTCTAATTGATCAACTAATTTCTTAAAATGTTCCTTTTTAATAAAAGAATGTGGGCCTTTTGATTTACAAAAGCTTTTGAAATGATTCCATTCATTGCGTTTGTGGCATTGCTGACCAAAAGCTAAACATTTCTCCCTTTTAGATTCATGACTTCCACCAAAATTATGACAGTTGGCAATGAAACTGGGTAGGGACCCATGCTTCCCCATGCTTTGAGTTTGCTGACTCACTCTTATACTTCACTGAGACTGTGGGAACTCTGGAATTTGCTGGAAATCTCTAGGGTTTACCAGTGAGTGCTATAGAGGCTAAAGTTGCTGCCATGTACTTGGGCCTGTTTCTCGTAACTATGTACTGCATGCTATCAACATGAGCTTTGTCACTGTGCCTTTTAGAGCTATTCTCATTTGTAAGCATACTTGTGTGCTTTTCTGTAAGCTCTTATGTCTGACAAATCTCAATGGCTTTATTCAAAGTTAGATCACTGTCACATTGGGTTGCCACCTTTCGTTGTGGCCAAAACCGGAGTAAAGCTACGCTCCTCGCATCACCAGTAATCCCGCCCATCCCACCCCTCTTCCGTCCATCCCACCCCTTCTCCCGCCCACATTTAGCCCATTTTGTGATGTCACGATGACATCACTTGGCAGGGAATGCCCGTTTTTCCCATTCCTGCTGCCTGCTTTCAGCTGATTTACTATGCTTTTCTGTAAAAAGGCATAGTAAGTCAGCCAATTTACAAACTCCGATAGTCGGTTTCCTTTTTGAAACAGAATACCAGAGTTTGTAAAGTGTTTTCCGGACTACCGGAGAATCAGTTTGATTTCTGGATAGTCTGGAAAAAAAAACGGAGGGGTGGCAACCTTGCTGTCACAAAGCAAAATCTTTCTCACAGCATCATCTTTAATACCACACAAAAGTTTGTCCTTTATCAACTCATCCCTTAAATTACCAAATCTGCATATTTTAGCATTATTTCTCAAGTCAGTTATATATGCTGCAAAAGTTTCACCGGGCTTTTGATCCCTTGGATAAAATAAGTGACTTTCCATTGTAACATTTGTCTGGAGGTTATACATTTCTCTGAATTTATGTTTTAAGCACTCAGGGTCCTCCCTTGACTCAGGATGTACAACAATATGGCAGTTTTCCTCCTCTCCAGTATAGATAGCAGATGCATACACAAATGAATGTTCCCTTTCTATGGCTTCTGACCCAGCTAAATTAAGCAGAATAAATGCTTGTACGGTCATCTTTATCAGAAAACGCAGCCTGTATGAAAATTTCATACTTTTGCTCAAACACTTTCTAGTTCTCAGCAATATTACTGTCAAACACAAGTGCACTGGGTTTTCGAAATCCATCTGCCATGCCCACAATGTACGTACACAAACACACTGAAAATATGGCCCTTGTAATAATCTACAAACAAACTGTTCTGTGAGCTTGTAATAACATTCAAATGCACAATAAACTCTTCGAAATACCGTGCGAAATATGCTCTATAATGGCTGTATTCTGTGAAATAACTTTACTGTAACACTGCACAAACATGCAAACACTTTTTACACTTCTGATAACTCAGATATCTTTAATAAATACAAAAAAAATATGGATTTGCTAGGCACATACTAAAAATGTGGTCTTATCCCCTTATTTTACTTGTTTCATGCAATTCAGACTTTATTTCAAACATTTTCCATAGTAATTTGAATATTTTTATCAAAATATGAAAGTTTATGCGAATATCATTTTGAACGTTATGTATGTCGTTTCATATTTTGTGAATAAGAAATAGTACTGAGCAAGTTTAACATCTGAAATTCATTTCTGACCTGTTTTGCGAAGTATGTACATTGTAGGGATGATTCACTCCTGTATATTTCTCCAGTTCCAACTAAGTGCCTCTTGAACTCAAACTGAAGAATTTTCATTCGAGCCTGGCTTTAAGTCATTTTAGAGATGTCAGTTTTGATACCATGTCCTTTTAGACATGTCACTTCTGACACCATGTCACTCATCCCTCTCTGACATAGATGACAAGCAAGTGGGGTATTTCATTTAGATGCTTTAATGCACAGAAACACATCAGGATCAGCATCATAAAATATAAACAAACTGATTAACAGACATACCTTACATACATGCATGCTTACATCTCAAACGCTTTCTATAAAATGGCAGTCTAGCTTGCATGTGGTCAGCATTTATATACTTGTGCAAGCCTTGGAAGGCTTCTTAAATATTTCAACACACATTAATCTACAGTCAGGAATAAACTGAACTTCTGAACCCACACACACACACATATATATATATATATATATATATATACATACATACATACACACACACACATATCTATCTATATATATATATATATATATATATATATATATATATATATATATATATATATATATATATATATATATATATATATATATAAAATTACACCGCGGTGGTGGTGCTGCGGTAGCGTTGTCGCCTCACAGTAAGACGCTGTCTGGTTCGATTCTCAGCTAGAGCGTCTTCTGCGTGGAGACATGCATGAATGGGCGTACCTTCGTTGAAGGTTGTGCGTCAGACCTGACAAGCCGGTACGTAAAAATCAACTGCCAATCATTAGTGGACCGGAGTTCCACTGTGGCGACCCCCAACCGGGATAAAGCCATAAGACACAAAATATATATATATATATATATATATATATATATATATATATATATATGACTGCTTTGGACAAAATATAACAATGATACTCAAAAATACAACGAAAAGACGATGCCAACTTTATTATGTACAGACTGCACAACAATAACAGGCAACCAGAGTATAAGACATACATGAGGCTATTCTTTCTTAAAAAATACACACAAGCAATAATGCCCAACAGAATGTGTGTTAATGTATAATTAACACCTCCCCAAGGGTGTTATGAGGTCTGACATCACAGGTGGAGGGCCTCTACACCCCAGGAAGGCTGTTTATTACACATTAACACCTACCCTGGAGGACATTATTGGGCTTAGAGAATGAGATCTGTGTAAAATTGTTGTGTTTTACATATTTATTTTTTTTTAGTGCTATGTTTTTATATATTAGTTTTTATATATATTTTTGATGTAAAATAGTTCCTCCGCCTAATGTTTCAGACTTGGGTAATATAGGTTAATAGTGTTGGAGGAAGCATTTTACATCCAAAATATAACACTTAAAAAAATGTCCAGGCATTTACTTTATTTTTTGGTCCCTTATTCCTAAAACATTTGTTTTGTTGCCAGTCACTGCAGATTGAAGTTACTAAATAATGGCATACATATGAGTTTCAGACTATTATTTTCTTCAGAAAATTCATATTAAGACAACTCATTTTAATTAAGCAAGTTTATAATTTTTACAAGAGCAGTAATTAAAATCTGTTCCTATTTTGAGCCTCTGTTCCCTCTTTATTTTAGACTATCCAGATTTCTTCAGCTGAAAGGTCAAGAGGTATGCAAATGTCTTTTCTGTCGCACTCCCTCAGTCTCTCACACACACCTCTGATTCATCTGTTTCAGAAAATGTACGTTAATACAAATCCAAGTAAAATATGTTCCTATTTTTAGCCTTTGTCCCATTTATTTTACGTTTATCCAAATATTTTGAGCTAAGCGTCAACAGAGCATACCTTTCAACTGTCCATATTTTTGCACAATGTTCAGATTTTTAGCTCATATATTTGTTCCTATCCTCATAAAATGTGTAGTTTTCTGGCAAATCACTGGGGATTTAAGTCATTAAATAATGACAGACATTTGAGTTTCAGACTTCATATCTTTCAGATAATGCATGGTAATGGAAACCCTGTTGTTCTAGCAACTTTCCAAGTTTATAAGAGCAATATTTAAAATATGTCGTTATTTTCAGTTGTCTGTCCCTCATTATCTGTGGTTCTATCCATATTTCTTGTGCCAAGAGGTTGAGAGGTATGGTCACGAGATATGAAAAGTTCTGTACAGATGCTGTTGCTGCCAGGGATCGCTGTTACTCTTCACTCTCTCTCTCTATCTCTTTCATAGGTTGGTACTAGGCTATCGGCCCTAGGGCCTATACAAGCCTAGCCATAACAATTCCCTGACTATTTCTTCCCACAGTATTTACTTTCCTGGACCCCTGTCTAGCAGGGTGATTGACGTGATCCCCGGGGTGAATTTTCCTATCTCCCATCCAATCATCAAGGTTCCTTTTGAAAAGGGCCAAAGAGGCGCTCTGCTTGACATGTATGGGCAGTCTATTCCCGAGTCTGAGGAGTCTCTGGGTCAGGAACCAATCCCTCCAGCATGTTTTGTTCATTGTGACGACAAGGTTTAGATCCCTGGAGCATGTGTCTCTGAGGGATTGGAATTTCTTTAAGTGTAATATGTCCAACAGCTCTGGGTTTGACATGGCCTTATATGTTAAGCAGAGATCACCTCTTAGTAGACGATATGTGACAGACTATAGGTGGAATTTTTTTTAGATGTCTGCATAGGGCATCTGCTTTAGGCCTGTGATTCTTTTAGTGAGGTATTTCTGTGGCCTTTCCAGTTGTTGCAGATGTCTTGAGAGGTACATACCAAACGGGGCATTGAATTCTATAATGGGTCTAATGAGGGATGAGTAGAGTGGGACCATGACCTCCTTTTTTCTGGATGAAAAGCCCTTAGTGATGAGGTGTGGCACATAGAATGATTTCCTGACTGTTGTGGTTATCGAAGGTGAGACCAATGTCCACCTGTGTCCCTAAGTCTCTTATCACACTTTCAGTCTTTAGTGTACTGCCACTTCTGTGGTAATTCATGGGTACATGTTTTTTTCCCAAAGGGGATAACTATACATTTCTTGGCATTGCGCTTGAGCCCATGGCTCTGGCACCTAGCATCTGCTTCTGTAAGGCCCTTTTGTAGAATATCCACAAAATTTGGGGATTCAATAATGGCTCCCAGTTTGCAGTCATCTGTGAATTTTGTTGGCCTGAGTCCCTTAGTGTTGGTCTGTGCTTCAGAGAAGTAGATGCCAAACAAGAGCAGTCCCAGGACTGAACCCTGAGGTACTCCACTTGTCACTTGTCTGGAGCTGAATTTGGAGTTGGCTACTTTTACATTGTGGGTTCTGTCAGTAAGCTAGTTGGCAACCCATCAAGTGACATAGGGATTAATGCCCAGCTCTATGATTCCAGAGTGTGAGGATGGTGTTGAAGGCCTTGGCGAGGTCCAGATAGGCTGTGTGGACCACCTTACCCTTGTACATGGCTCTGGAGCTGAATTTGGAGTTGGCTACTTTTACATTGTGGGTTCTGTCAGTAAGCCAGTTGGCAACCCATCAAGTGACATAGGGATTAATGCCCAGCTCTATGATTCCAGAGTGTGAGGATGGTGTTGAAGGCCTTGGCGAGGTCCAGATAGGCTGTGTGGACCACCTTACCCTTGTACATGGCTCTGGAGACTGATTTGAAGAAGTCAATCAGGTTCAGGAGACAAGATCGACCCTTCACAAACTAAAACTGATTGGGGTCCAGTGTTTGAAGGTTGCCAGTGTCTTTGTTTATAAGTTCCATGATAATATGTTCCATGGCCTTGCAGATTAGGCTTGTCAGACTGATGAGGCGGTAGTTCCCAGGATCCAAGGTGGCTCTCCCCTTGTGGAGTGGGATAACTGTAGCTGTGCACCACTCAGTGGGCATGATGCCTGAGGTGAGGCTATGATTAAACATGACACTTAGCTGTGGTGCCAGTTCATTTTGTAGTCCATGTAGTACACAGCCTGGGATGTAGTCTGGTCTCATGGATGCTGTATTCTTAACTTTGGAGAGTGCGTTTTTTACTGGTGTGGCCGTTATTACCGGAATTTGGCAATCTTTCAGTATTGAGATGGGCCCTTTAGGGGGTGAGAGGAGGGTAAAGTTTGCACTGAATCGATCTGCCAGGATATTGGCAATATTCTTGGGATCAGTATATTTAATGCCATTCTGTTGTAGCTCAGAGCAGATCTGAGCATTGCCATTTAGATTCTTGACAGAACTATAGAATGCCTTGAGGTTGTCTTTGGAATCTTTGGCAATTTTATTTTCATAACTAGCTCTGGAGGATTTTATGAGGGATCTCAGCTTCTTACTGAGGATGGTATGGGAGTTTTTTGCATCCTGGGATTTTCTTCTTTTCTGCAACAGTTTCTTCCTTTGTAGTAAAGTTTGTTTATGGTAAGGGACCACCAGATTGGCTTCCTTTTTTTTTTGAGGAGAGCGTCTTGATTCTATTGGGGATGGCACGATTCATGCATGAGTGGATGTGCTCATACAGTGCTTTAATGTAGGATTCAGCAGTCGAAATTTCAGTTCCCATCTGCATGGGTGTCATGAAGTTTGTCACCTCTGACTTGAGTAGCATGAAGTTGGCTTTGGAGAATTTTTTTACAGAGATTACCTTACTGGGGGTGGGATGTGGATGTCAAGGGTGATTAGCTTATGGTCAGACCTGACCAATGAGGGGGTGACCATGGGTGTGGAGCATCGATTTCCCATGTTGGTAATGACCAGGTCTAGGATACTGGAGCCCCTGGAGGGACTAAGGATTAGTTAATCCAGGGCATTGGAATTTATGAATTCCAAGAACCGTTGGGCAAAGGTGTTGGCACATGAATAGTTTTCCCAGTTAATGGCAGGGTAGTTGAAATCACCCAGTATTAGGGTGTTTGGTTGTACCTTAATATTTCCAGTATGTTTAGAAAGGTGTAGTGAGAATCTTGTGGCATGGTGGGGGATCTGTAGCAAGCTACAGTTTGGATTGCAGTCTTACCTAGTGTTAGTTGCACCTGGAGAATTTCAGATGCATCGTGTTGGGCAGCTAGCCTGGTCTTGTGAATATCCTTGGTGAATATGGACACTCTTCCACCTTTAGTGTTTCAGTCCTGGTTTGGTGGCCGAAAAGTGTGGTAAGAGTTGTAGCCTGGTATTGCAGGGGTGCTCTCTGGAGCCTTGAACCAGGTCTCAGTTACTTCACAGATATCGATGTCCTCCATTTTTAGGAGTGCCTCGAGATAGGGCATTTTGAGGTTTAGACTTCTAGCATTGAGTAGCATTGCCTTCAGATTTTGCATGCTTGTACCTGTTATGGTGGTGGTTTTGCCCTTTGAACTTTGCCTAAAAAAGCCACTATGGGGTAGCAAGAGCCTTAGCCAGTAACCTGAATCCCAGGGGCGACAGGTGTAGACCATCTCTGGAAAAGCATCCTGGTCTGTCGATCATGTCGTCCCAGGTAGACAGTTACTGGATCCCCTTTGAATGACACCGGTAGCTTAGCCAATTGTTGAAGTCAATCATTTTGTCCTTATACTGTGGTATCATTTTGGGTGAAGGCAGGATGCTAGATGCTATTCAGGGCTACGGTCATACCTGCCTCGGTCACATGATCCAAGAGCTCTTCCATGTCTCATTTCATGTAGTCCAGAGAGGTACGTCTTAAGTCATTCACTCCAACATGGACAATGACAGAGTCATATTTGTACTTGTTGTGGAGTTACTTGAGTGCATGCATTATGTGGCGGATCCTGGCACCCGACAGGCAGCTGACTGTAATTTTCTCCTTGTTCAGCCTGGTGAGTGTGACATCAGTGTGCCTGACTATAGAGTCACCTATGACTAAAGTGTTGGGTACGTTGTCTTGCCTTAGGGGCTATTGTTGGGTGGCACACTGGTGTTGTGAGCTATGTGACACTTTGGTTGTGATTGGTGTTTGTTTGTGTTTCAGCTTCGGAGGTCCTTGTTGCTTGGGCAGGTTACTGTTATGAGCCTCCACATATGTGGGTTTAGTGTTGATATGTGTGGGTGTTGGTGGTGTGGGTTTAGAAGGGCTATGTGTTGCTTGAGGTGTAGTGCAGGTGTTAACCTTCTCCTCTTGACTGTCTAGCACAATCATGGGTGGAGAGAGAGCTTTGCTTCCAGTTTGGCTATGTAAGTGCATCTCTTGCAGGTTGTAGTGTTGGGTGGTAGGAGGAGAGGGTTGTCTGTGTACATGAAGCAATTGCTGGATTGCCCCAGTATGCCCAGATTCACCAGGTGGACAGGAGAAATCACTGGAAGCTGACCCTTGGGCATGCCTGGTTTGGTGCTTTTTTTTTTTTTGTATAAAGTACAAGAGCTGTTTTCCCTTACCTTAGCAATGTACTTTGCAATTATAGGCTGTTTAGTGCCTATGATTAATTTCTCCTTATTAACAAGGAGAGTTGAGTACTTGTATCAGTTTAAGACTTCCTAGTGCTTTCCAGCACTCTCTCATTCTGAGACACACACACACATACACACACACACACACACACACACACACACACACACACACACACACACACACACAGTCTGTTCTGCTTTCATGCACGCATTCACTCACATATGCAGACAGAAACAAACACACACACACATTTTTTTTGGTTTCATTTATTTTACATTTGCTAAACAGCAAAAGTGCGGCTCAAGCGATCTCTCACTCTCAGAAACGTATATACTCACACACAGATATAAACACATACACAAATTTATTTTCTTTATTATTTTACCCTTACTAAATATCAAAAGCACTACCTAGAGAGCATAAAATAATGGCAGCCATTAGGTTTTTCCAGTTTGAGCTCCACAGCAGCTTGATATGCTGCTGTGAAGCAGCAAACTTGTTTTCAGTGGGCATTACTTTTATATTAATACCCTGCAGAAGAACGTTTGTTCTCCAATCAGGTTGCGATCTATGTATTTCCCATTCTCTAAGCAAGCAATAATGCTTGACAGAGTGTGTTAATGTATAATTAACACCTGCCCAGAAGTGTTCTGAGGCCCAACACAGCAGGCGGAGGGCCTCTACACCCCTGGAAGAGCATTAATTACACATTAACACACACCTGGAAGGCATTATTGTGCTTATAGAATGGGCTGTCTGTAAAATTGTTGTGTTTTACTTTCTTATTTATATTTTTTATTACTATATTTTTTATATATTTTGGATGTAAAATAGTTCCCCCGCCTAATGTTTCAGAGTTGCTGTAGTATATGTAAGTGGTGTTAGAGGAAGCATTTTACATTCAAAATGTATAATTTTTAAAAAATATCTAGATATTTGCTTTATTTTTTAGTCCCTTACTGCTAAAATGTATGGTTTATTGCCAGTCATATGGATTGAAGTCACTAAATAATGACAAAGATTTGACTTTCAGACTTTATTTCCTTCAGAAAATTTATGTTAGCACAAATCCTGTTATTTAACTTACTTTGTAATTTTTATAAGTACTACATTTAAAATCTATTCCAATTTTTGAGACATTGTTACCCCTTTATTTCAGACTTCATCCAGATTTCTTGAGCTAAAAGATTGAGAGGTACACAAACCTCTTTGCTGCTGCCAGTGATCCATCATCTCACTGTCTCGCTCTGTCTCACTCACGCTCACACACACACACACACACACACACACACACACACACACACACACACACACACTTGCACTTCAGAAAGATGCATGCTAATACAAGTCCTATTATTGATGGAACTTTGTTATTTTTTTTAAGAAGAATACGTTCCTGTTTTGAGCCTTTGTTCCCCCTTTATTTTAGGTTTTATCCAGCTAACTTGATCTAAGAGGTGAGATGTATGTAAACCTCTTCAATGCTGCTGTTGCTCAATCGCTCTCACTCTTCACTCTCTGTCACTCACACACACCTCTCTTTCATGCACACAAGCATGCATTCACACACACACATACTGAAATAAACACACAAACAGAAACACACATGCAAAAAAATAAACATATACAAACACAGAACACACACAGACTTTTTTCTGTTATAAGCGCTGCTTAGGGAGTGTAAAATAATGGCTCAATTGATCTCTTTCACTCACATGCACGTATACAGTCACACAGAGACATAAACACACACACATTTTTGTTTTTTTTTTAGTTTTATTTTTTAAAATATATTTTACACTCGCTAAACAGCAGAAGCGCTACTTAGTGAGTGTAAAATAATAGCGGCTGTTAGTTTTTTTTTTCAATCGGAGCTCCATGACAGCTTGATATGCTGTCGTGAAGCAGTGGACTCATTTTTCAGAAGGGTATTACTTGTACATTAATACCCTGCTGAAGAACATTCATTTTCTATTCAGGGTGCCAATGTACATTTTCCCATTGAACCGTTATCTTACACTCACTAAACAGTGCCTTTGCTTTTTAGAGAGTGTAAAATAAATGAAACCAAAAGAAGTATGTGTGTGTGTGTGTGTGTGTGTGTGTGTGTGTGTGTGTGTGTGTGTGTGTGTGTGTATCTGTTTATGTTTCTGTCTGTGTGTGTGAGTGAATGCATGAAAGCAGAACAGAGTGTGTGTGTGTGTGTGTGTGTGTGTGTGTGTGTGTGTGTGTGTGTGTGTGTGAGAAGAGTGAGAGAGATCCCTAGCAGCAATAGCATCATTTAAGAGGTTTGCATACCTCTTGACCATACCTCTCCACCTCTTGGCACAAGAAATCTGGACAGAGCCACAAATAATGAGGGACAAATGACCAAAAATAAAGACAGATTTTAAATACTGCTCTTATAAACTTGGAAAGTTGCTATAGCAACAGGATTTCCATTGGCATCCATTATCTGTAGGATATGAAGTCTGATACTCAAATGCCTGTCATTATTTAATGACTTCAATCCCCTGTGATTTGCCAGAAAACTACACATTTTATGAGGATGGGACCAAACACATGAGACAAAAATCCGGACTTTCTGCAAAGATCTGGACAATTGAAATGTATGCTCTGTTGACTCTTAGCTCAAAATATCTGGATAAACCTAGAATAAATGGGGACAAAGGCTCAAAATAGGAACATATTTTACTTGATTTTTTTTAATTAGGATTTGTGTTAGCATACATTTTCTGAAACACAGGTGTGCATGAGAGACTGAGTGAGAGCAACAATAAAAATGTTTGCATACCTCTGGACCTTTCAGCTGAAGAGATCTGGATAAAGTTTAAAATAAAGAGGAAACAAAGTCTCAAAAATAAGAACATATTTTAATTATTGCTCTTACAAAATTACAAACTCGCTTATTTAAAAGAATTTGTGTTAGTATGAGTTTTCTGAAGAAAATAATAGTCTGAAACTAAAATGTATGCCATTATTTAGTAACTCCAATCTTCAATGACTGGCAACATTCAAGATTCACTTTATTGTCATTCAACCGCATGCATCCACAAGTGCGCAGCTGAACAAAATTTCATTCCTCCAAATTCAACATTAGCCAGCAACATTTACATAAAAACCCACACAAAAACATAAAAAACAACAGTAAGAGCCAACTGACGGTGCCAAAAACTACAACCGCTGCAATCCAACTCCAGCATAAAATACATTCATGTCCTAGTCCAGCCACCGGTACAGAAACATCAGCTACCACATCCCCGCATTCCACTCAGCACCAAACAGAAACCAGCAATCCATAAGCCAATCCACAGGTGTACTTCTGCAGCCAACAACAAGCCCTAATGGTCACGACCACACAACAATCTTGTCCTTATCATCAAGTCACCAGTCACTCTATCACCGGCACAGCTCCAAATGCCAACCATATTTCCATCTCACCTCCAATTCAGGATTCCTCCGACCTAGCAAGACATGATCCAATTTTGAATTTCATGCCGGCAAAACTCTGCTTCTGTTTCTGCCACCAACGTGCCAACTCGCACTGAAGGCCCAGCTTCAAGTATCAAAAGGTAAAGAAGACTAAAAAACATTGGGACACCTCAGACATCACGAACAACACAACCGTTGGCACCGGACACACAACAGACCAGACGAATGGCCCTTCAACTCCACAACACAGGCAAGTAAACAACAAAAAACATAAGTGCACAATGGGAGCCGGAGAGGCCGCTGCCATCATGGTGCCGCCATCTTGCTTCCTTCAACAACATTAACATATACTGCATCAAATTTGAAACATTAGGCAGAGAAACTATTTTACATCAAAAATATATAAATAAATAAATAATATAGTACTTTATTTATTTACATTTGTTGACCAGGAGTGTCCGACTGGACGTAGGTCCATTTTCAGCGGAGGCCCAGGGAGAAAAGCTCCACAGTTAAAATATACAGACAGTAGTTACTTTGGATTTACATAACAATTACAACCATAGTTACAGATAAAGAACATAGTACATCAGTAGACAACTAGAATCTTTATCATCTACGAAGTACATAACAGACATTAACAATTGTTACAATAAGAAGTTCCTGCTGTATAAAGTAGTTAGGCTTATGAGCAACAAAGCTTGCTATAATCAAGGTAGTTAGTGGGGTGGGAATAAAGGTAGTGGGTGGATGGGGTGGGTGATATTAGAGGGGGAGTTGCAAGGGCATAGCCAGCATGTTTTTAGGTGCGCTTTTAGTAAAGTATTAAAGTGGATGCATTATGGTACAGAGGTAATTGTGGGTGGGAAGGAGTTCCATAATTTGGCTATGGTGCAAGAGAATAGTGCTTCTCCAGCAGAGTTATTGGCTTTAGTGACCTGTAAGTGATTTTTGTTGCTGGATCTTAGTGGTCTGGTGGTGCGATAGGGTTTGAATAGATTCTAGAGGCATGGGACTTTTAGTGGATGGTTTACTAGTTTGTGGGCGAGTGTGAGTTGATACCACTGAAGGCGGTGAGGGAGTTTAAGCCAGCCCAGTTCAGCAAGTAAGAGACAGTGGTGACTACGGTGGGATGCCCCTGTAGCGAATTTGGCGATTTTGTTGTAGCAGGTCTCAAGCTTGTTTAGATTGCATTGCCTTAGGTTGGTATATATTGGAGAGGCATAAAGTAGGGGGGAGATAAGGTGGGAATTTGCTACTGAAATATTTGCTGTTTTGGTGAGAAGTTGCTTATTTCTGTATAATGTTCCTAGTTTTTTGTGGACTTTTTTATGGTCATGGATATGTGAATGTCAAATTTGAGTTTATTGTCTATTTCCACTTCTAGCAATTTGGTGTGTTCTGTTAGATGTATAGTGGTGTTGTCTTTTGCTGTGATGTTAAAGTGAGAGTTGTTTTGAGTATGTTTGGTAGGTTGGAAGATGAGTAGATTAGTTTTGTTTGGGATGAGTATTAATTGGGCATCGGATAACCAAGTTTCAACAGAGGCAAAGGCTCTGTGTGTGACATTTTGCAGTTTGGGAAGGGACTGGGCTGAGCAGATGATGGCTGAGTCATCTTCGTATTGTTTTAGTGTGCCATGTTTGGTGGCAGAAACTAGATTATTGGTGAAAATAGAGAAGAGTAGGGGTCCAAGGATGGATCCTTGGGGAACCCCTATAGAAACAGGTAGTTGGGGAGATATGTCATTCTGCCATGCAACAGATTGTTGGCTGTCAGACAGGTAACTCTAAAACCAGTTGGTGACTGACTGAGAGAAGAATAGGTTATTGAGGACAGAGATGAGTTGTTTGTTTGGGACCATGTCAAATGCTTTAGATAGGTCTAGGAAAGTAGCAGAGGAGAGATAGCCATTGTTTTTATGCTGAAGGATAGTGTTAGTAAAGGAGAGTAAGGCAGTGGTGGTGCTATGGTTTGGTCAGACACCATGCTGAGTATTGGAAAGGAGGTTGTTAGTAAGGAGGTAGTCTGAGACCTGAGAGTGAATGCATCTCTCTAGTATTTTGGAGAGTGGAGAGAGAATAGTTATGGGGTGGTAATTGGTTAGTTCTGTGGAGGGGCCACCTTTGTGGAAGGGAATTATATGTGATACTTTCCATAGTGTGGGAGTGTAACTTTCTGACAGAGATTGGTTAATCAAGATGTATACTGGGTAAGCTAGAGCATCAACTGTGATTTGTAGGTATTCACTTGGGAGGTTGTCTACTGCTAATTTGGTGGGCTTAAGTTTAGTTAAGAGTTTTTTTATGTTGGAGGTAGGAACAGGAGAAAAAGAGAAGACAGTGGGGAGATTGCTAGTTGAAGGTGTGGGATGGAGGGGAGGGGGGTTGTGTTATCTAGCTAGTGATAGTATGGTTTGTGTGAAGTGTGTGTTGAATGAGGTAGCGATATTTTTGGAGGAGTGAGGGATGTTAGGAAGAGAGGTACTAACTTTACCTGGGTGGAGGATGGAGTTTATGGAGGACCAGAATTGTTTGGGGTTGTGTTGGGAGGAGTCTAGGGCAGACTGTTAGTATTGGAATTTGTCCTGTTTTATTAGCTTTTTGACTCTATTGGGAGTTCTAGGAATGTATATCTAGTTGAGGGGGTTTGGTTTTGCGCCAGTGCTCCCAGGCTTTATCCCTGTTTTTCATTTCTGACTTAGTGGTTTTCTGTAGCCATGGGGAGGGTTGTGCTTTGGCTCTGGAAAGTCTTATGGGGGCATGGTAATTAAGGATGCTCAGGGAGGTGGTATTAAAAAATTCAACTGCGTCATCAAGACTAAGGTACTTTAGAGGATGCCATTTACATTCTTTGAGGGATGAGATGAATGTGAGTGGGTTAAAGTTTAGTTTTTTATGTATTTGACAGTAGATGACAGGTTTAACTTGGTATATGTGTTTTTTGAGTAGGAATGTTGGGGAGTGATCACTGAGGCTATCCGATAAGCAGCCTGCTATATATAACTGGGGGCTCTTACTGACTAATATCCAATCCAGGGTAGTGTGCTTGCTGGAGGTTTTATTTATCCTGACTGGTGACTGGACTAGTTGGTTGAAGCCATGAAGGTTTAGATGATGGGTTGGATGGTTGCCAGAACAGGACTGCCAGTCAATATTGAAATCTCCTAAAATTATAGTTTCTTGGAGGAGATGGTGGGTAGTCCAGCTGAGGAGGTTTTCTAGTGGAGGGATGTTTTGGCTAGGTGGGAAGTAGCATCCAATTATGTTGATGGTTTTATTTTGGTTTATTTTGAGGTTGGTATATATTATTTCTTCATTGCCTATTTGTGGAGCTGATGATTTTTAAGATCTGGATGTTTAGATGCTGTTTAAATATTATAGCTCTACCACCTCCTTTCTTGTTTAGCCGGTCTACTCTTAATATGTTGCAACCAGTAGGGAGGATTTGCTCACTGGTAATGTGAGGTTTTAGCCAGGTTTCTGTCAGGATGACTATTTCTGGGGAGTACAAGTCTATGGTGGCATGTAGTTCATGGACCTTGTTGGATATACTTCTTATATTTAGGCTTAGTAGAAGGAGGTCACTTGGCTTTCTATTGGCTGTGATTTGGGAGAAGTTGCGGTTTCTAGTCTGATTATGAGGAGTGGGGTTGGAGATGGTGGGGCCAGGGTTGGGGTGGATGTCTCCACTTAGGGCTAGTTTTGATATGCATGAGGTTATTAGTTTTCTCAGTTTTTGAATGTGTTTGTTTATTAGGGAAACTTTATGATTGTGCTTTTTGGGTAATAGGTATGGTGGGAGGGTTACTATGTTATATTGTAGGGATGATTTTTGTTCGAGTAATATAGTTGATAGAATATGTGGGGGGTGCATAGGGATGGTTCTTGAGTTGGTGGGAGGGGAGCTGAGTGAGGGGGAGACATGAGTGGTGGTGTGAGTAATAGAACAGTGGTAGTGGTTGAGTGAGGGAAGGATGGAGTTTTGGTAGGATGTAAGATATGCAAGGAGAGTGCATGCAGTGAGCATAGGTATGGTATGCTTATACATGTTAGCTGAGGAGGAGTGATAGTAGCGTGAAGATGGTGGAGGTAGTGTTGGGTTTAGTGCCGTGGTTGGCTCTGGGGGTGGGAGGGAATTGGGAGCAGGGTGGGGAGAAAAGTGGGCAGAAACCCTGTTAGTTGCTCTTATGAGGGGGCTGGAAACAATCAGGTAACAGAGTAAACTGATATAAGAACATATGATAGTGAATGTGGAGTCTTGGGTAGGTACCCTGTATTTCCTCAAACTATCAGTTAGCTGTGCCCCAGTTCAAGCAGTTTTAGTAAGTTTTATGGCAGGGCTGAGCATAAAGTGCTCAAAGGGTGGTTGTAGTTTTAAAAATGGTGCCTGCCACAAGTAATATTTATTAACTTTGGGATTGGCTTAGGGTAATAAACAGGGAAGGGGGGAGAACAAGGGTGTGAGCAGGCAGTTCTTTTGTACTGCTGCTAATGAGCCAATATCCAAGCAAAGACAAGTTTGTGTTTAAGAAACAATCAGAATTTACCAAGGACTGCTCTGAAGCTGTAAGTCATTTCTTAACCATTTCTCAGGTGGAAAAACAGGATGACCTTGTATCAGTAGGCTACTGTGGTCTCAATTTAAATTAACAAACACACAGTATTTGATCAGTTATGAATACTATTTGCTAACAGAAGGGAATAAAAGAGAAAATGGAAGATGAGTTTGTGTGTGTGGGGCTGCTTACAAGCCAAAGTAGAGTGCTCTCCAGGGGATAATGAATATTAGCTCAAACAGGTAGACACATACTCAAAGTTAACTTTAGTTGTTTGTGTTTGCAGACAGTTCAGACCCGGACTGCACTTTTCCTATAATGATGTATCCGCCGGTTGGATAAAAGATAAAGGTGGTAAAGCAGCTGAATACTTAGAGTGGTGTTAAGTCAAGAAAAGAAGAGTACAGAGAGGAGTAAGCACTTTTGAGATGGTAAAGATATATTATAAAGATTACAAAAACAAACTAAGCAAATAGCTATTGCATACAGGAAAATATGTATTGAATCAACTATTAGTATATGCAGATACTGAGCCAATTGGAAAAACACATCAGTGAGAAGGGACCTAAGCTGACAGGTATGCAGTCACAGATAAAAAGTACTTAAAAAATAAGAAATTAAAACACAACAATTCTACAGAGATCCCATTCTCTAAGTGCAATAATGCCCTCTAGGGTGTGTGTTGTGTAATTAATGCCCTTCCATGGGGTGTAGAGGCCCAACGCCGCACACACCCTGTCGGTATTATTGCCTGCATATTATAGATTCATAGGTAGGTACTAGGCTATCTGCCCAAGGGCATTTATAAGCCTAGCCAGAGTGCGTCAGCTTTCACTGCCCCATTGATTAATTAACTGATCCTCTGTCAAGCAGACCCAATGAAGTTATCCCAAAGGTGTATTTTCTGTTACCCATCCACTCATCAAGGTTTTTCTTGAAGAGTGTTAGTGAGGGGCCCTGCCTAATGTAGTTTGGAATTTTGTTCCAAAGCATGGGGAGTCTCTGTGATAGGAATCCATCCCTCCAGCATCTTCTATTTATTGTTGTGGCAAGGTTTAGCTCACTAGAGCGTGTGGCTCGCAGTGACTTGGATTTCTTTAGGTGGAGCATGTCCATCAATTCTGAGTTGGACATGGCTTTGTAAGTCAGGCAGAGATCACCTCTGAGTAAGCGATATGCCACTGAGTACAGCCGGAGTTTTTTCAGTCGGGCTGCATAGGACATATGTTTGAGACCAGTAATCCTGTTGGTGAGGTACTTTTGTGGTCTCTCCAGCTGTTGGAAGTGTCTTGTGAGGTACATCCCAAATGGGGTATTGTACTCTATGATGGGTCTGATGAGTGACGAGTAGAGTGGTACTATAACCTCTTTATTTCTAGATACGAACCCTTTAGTAATTAGATGGGCCACATAGAAGGATTTCCTAACTACTTTGGCAATATGTTTGTCAAAGGAGAGATTACTATCTACCTGGGTCCCCAGATCTCTTATTACCTCTTCTTTATTAAGGGGGCTGCCACCTATTTGGTAATTTGTGGGTGTTGTTTTTCCCAAATGGGATGACTATGCATTTTTTGGCATTTAGCTTGAGGCCATGACTTTGACACCAGGTGTCCCTCTCAGTAAGACCCTTTTGGAGGACGTCCGTGTCAGCCGGAGAGTCAATTATGGCTCCCAGTTTGCTGCCATCGGTGAACTTGGTTAGCCATAGTCCTCCTGTGTTTGCCTGTACTTCTGAGAAGTATATGCTGAACAGTAGGGGTCCCAGGACCGAGCCTTGTGGGACACCACTTGTGACTGGTTTAGAGTCGGATCTGGAGCCTGCTATTCTTACCATGTGAGTTCTGTCTGTAAGCCAGTTGGCAACCCATCTCGTGATGTATGGGTTTATGTTCAGGCTGGGGAGTTTTTCTGTAATACCGAGTGGGGAATGGTGTCGAAAGCCTTGGCGAGGTCAAGGTAGGCTGTGTGAACTACCTTCCCCTCGTCTATGGCCTTGGTGACTATCTCGAATAAGTCAACCAGGTTTAGTAGCCATGATCTGCCCTTAACAAAGCCGAACTGGGTCGGGTCAAGTGTTTGGAGGTTCCCAATGTCTTTGTTAATGCGCTCCATAGCCTTGCAGACCAGGCTAGTCAGGTTTATGGGGCGATAGTTACCAGGGTCAGTTGTGGCCCCTCCTTTGTGGAGTGGAATAACTGTTGCTGTGCGCCATTCTATGGGCACGTAGCCTGTGGAGAGGCTGAGGTTGAACAGCGTGTTTAGGTGGGGGGTGAGTTTGTTCTGTAGTTTGTGCAAGATGCAGCCTGGGACACCATCTGGCCCCACTGATGCTGTGTTTTTGGCTTTTGAAAGGGCTATTTTCACCTGTGCGCCTGTGATTTCCGGGACACTACACTTTTCTGGTATTGTTGTGGGCCCTTTTGGGGGTGAGAGGGGGGTGAAGTTTGCACTGAATCTATCTGCCAGGATGTTAGCAATATCAGTAGGTTCAGTATATTTTGTGCTATTTTGCACTACTTCAATGCATATCTGCGAATTGCCACTTAGATTCTTAACATAGCTAAAGAAGGCTTTGTGGTTATCGTTTGAATCCTTGGCTATTTTTCTTTCGAAGTTAGCCTTGGATGATTTTATGAGGGACCTTAGATTCTTACTGATACTGATCAGAGATGTCTTTCCTTCTTGGGATTTGCTTTTTTTCTGAACTAGTTTCCTCCTTCTATTGTATAGCCTGTTTATGGCAGGGGTCCATCAGACTGGTTTCCTTCTCATAGAGGAGTGAGTCTTGGTTTTGCTAGGGATGGCATGATCCATGCATCCTTGTAGGTGCTCATAGAGTGCATTTGTAAAGGTTTCTGCATCTTGGGCAGCATTATCCTTTAGCGTGGGGGCTGTAAAACTTACTGCCTGTCTTAAGTAAGGTGAAGTTTGCTTTAGAAAAGTTTTTTTACTGTGGTTTCCTTAGTTGGGGATGGTGGTGGGGTGTGGACATCCAGAGTGATTAGTTTATGGTCTAATCTAACCAGTGACAGATTGACCTCCGGTGTGGAACACCTGTCACCCATGTTTGTGATGACCAGGTCCAATATGTTTTCACCTCTGTTAGGGGAGTTTACCAACTGATCCAGGGCGTTTGAGTTGATGAATTCCAGGAAGCGCTGGGCCTGGGAGTTTGTACTCGAGTAGTTTTCCCAGTTAATGGTAGGGTAATTGAAGTCACCCAATATCAGGGTGTTCGGTAGGACCTTCATGTTTTTCAGTGTCTCCAGAAAGGTGGAGTGGTGATCCTGGGTCATGGAGGGTGATCTGTAGCAGCCCACAATTTGCATTGCAGATTTGCCCGATGTTAGTTGCACATGGATGATCTCAGAGGTATCATGCTGGTATCCTTGATGAATATGGATACACCCCCTCCTTTTGTGTTTTGGTCCGTGTTCTGTGGCCGAAACATGTGGTACTGGTTGTAGACCGGTAGTGCTGGGGTGCTCTCTGGAGCCTTGAACCAGGTTTCAGTTACAGCACAGATGTCGATGTTCTCCATACTGAGGAGTTCTTCGAGCGTGTGCATTTTGAGATTTAAACTCCTGGGGTTGAGTAGCATAACCCTCAGTTTTTTGTTAATTGTGCTGTTTATGGAGCTGGATTTGACTTTTGAGCCTTGCCTAAAAAAGGCACTATGGGGGACGCAAGAGCCTTGGCCAGTATTCGAAAGCCTAGGGGTGACAAGCGCAAGCCATCTCTTGCGAAGCAACACAGCTTGTTGAGCATGTCATCCTAGGCTGACAGACACTGGATCCCCTTTGAATGACACCAGAAGTTTAGCCAACTGTTGACATTTTTTCTTTATACTGAGGTATCATTCTTGGTGTGGGCAGGATGCTACTCAGGGTCAGGGTCATACCAGCCTGGGCTACATGATCAGAGAGCTCTTCCATGTCTCTTTTCATGTAGTCCAGGGAGGTACATCTCAGGTCATTCACACCAACATGAACAATGACAGAGTCATATTTGTACTTGTTCTGGAGTGACCTGAGTGCTTGTGGTTATGTGGCAGATTCTGGCTACCGATAGGCAGATAACAGTAACCTTCTGCTTGTCCAGCCTAGTGAGTGGGACGTCAGTGTGCCTGACTATAGAGTCACCTATTACTAGTGTGTTAAGTATGTTATTTCGCCTTAAGGGCTGTAATTTTACGGCACACTGATTTTGTGTTTTATGTGTTTTCTGGTTTGTGACGGGAGGTGCAGGTTGTTTGGGTGTCTGCTTTGGAAGTATCTGATGCTTTTGCAGGTTTTTATTTAGAGCCTCGGAGTATGATTTTCTGTATTTATGTGTATTTTTTGCCAGTGTTGGTTTAGTAGGTCTGTGTGTGGCTGGAGGTGTGGTGCAAGTGTTAACCTTCTCCTCTTGACTGTCTGTTCCAGTCTTGGGTGCAGACAGCTTAGCCTCCAGTTTGGCTGAATAATTGCATCTCTCGCATATGTTAGTGTTTTGTGGTAGGAGGAGAGGGTTGTCTGCATACATGAGGCAGTTGTAACATTGCATCAGGATACCCAGATTCACCAGCTGGACTGGAGAGTACACCTGAAATTGCCCTTTGGTCATGCCTGAATAGTAGGGTGAGCTGCTTAGTCGCTTGGTTGGTGAGGGGTGAATAAAGAGCCTTGCCCTGCTGGGCAATCAAGTGTCAGGGTATATTAGTGCTTGCTATTAGGTCTGAGCAAGTGCTGGGCTGTAGGATGCTTTCTGAGTGCTTAGGTTGAGAGTTAAGACTAGTTTCAAGGGAAAAACTGAAGAGGAGACTTAGTGGAGCCGGGAATAATTTAACCCTAGCTAACCGGCACTGCCCGGTGCACAAAACCGTGTAAACGGGATAGAAATGTGCCCAAAATGGCCAATAAACTACTAACTTCTGGGCTGGAACCACTCCTCCAGGGACAGATAGGCTGCTCAAAGCTCCCCTCTCTCACAGGTGAACAGAGACACTTCCTTCTATCCAAGTAAGGTATGGGCAACTCAGAAACTTGTAACACAGCCCAGAATTCAGCACTAACCTGAAAACTGGACTATACTAGCTTAGAAAGGCGGAAAACAAGGAATTTTTGTTTTTGTTTTTTTGAAAAGATAACGCAAAAACAGTAAAAAATACACTTAAAACAGCTTTAAATGACTACAAACGATCAGAAAAGGCTATCGCACTTTAGTGTGTAGCCTACAACAGTTAAACAAATTATTTAAACAAAAAAAGACTTTTTAATAAAAAGTGCAGGCAGTCAAATAAGTACAATATGTGAAAAAACAAGCTTTTGAATCACAATAAATGCTGGAAAATCAGCATTTAGGTGGAAAACAGTTAAGTACAGGAAGAAAGTACAGAAAACTGATACTTAATCACTCCAAAGTCTTTCTTCTAAGCTAGAAGGCTTGTATCAGTTTAAGGCTTTGTAGTGCTTCCCAGTAGGTTAGTTACAGGAAAGATGGGAAACAAGCGCAGACGTGGTCTTTTAAACCAGAAAGTTGAAAGAGATGGACAAACTGTCCAAATGGTCAGTAAACTACAATTTATAGGTTCATAGGTAGGCACTAGGCTATCGGCCCTAGGGCCCATACAAGCCCAGCCAAAAAATGTACCCTGGCTTTCGCCACCCAAGAAAATTATTTTCCTGTGCCACTGTCGAGCAGAGCCACAGAAGTGATCCCCGGGGTGAATTTCCCATTTCCCATTTCCCATCCAAGCATCAAGATTTTTTCTTGAAGAGTGCTAATGAGGAGCTCTGTTTGACATAGATAGGTAGTCTGTTCCAGAGTATGGGAAGTCTCCGGGACAGGAATCTATTCCTCCAGCATGTTCTGTTTATTGTGGTGACAAGGTTAAGGTCCCTAGAGCGTGTAGCTCGGAGGGATTGGGATTTCTTTAAGTGGAGCATGTCCAACAGCTCTGGTTTTGACATAGCTTTGTATGTTAGGCAGAGATCGCCCCTGAATAGGCGATATGCGATGGAGTAAAGCTGTAGCTTTTTGAGACGGTCTGCATAGGGCATCTGTTTGAGGCCAGTAATCCTCCTTGTGAGGTATTTCTGTGGTTTTTCCAGTTGTTGTAGATGTCTTGTGAGGTACATACCAAAAGGGGCGTTGTATTCTATAATGGGTCTAATGAGTGATGAGTAGAGGGGAACAATGACCTCTTTTTTTCTGGATGAGAATCCTTTTGTGATGAGATGAGCCAGGCAGAAGGATTTCCTGACCACTGTGGCGATGTGATTATCAAAGGAGAGACTACTATCCACCTGTATCCCAAGGTCTCTTATCACATTTTCGGCATTAAGTAGACTACCAGCTATGTGGTAGTTCATGGGTACAGAGTTTTTACCAAAGGGGATGACAATACACTTTTTGGCATTGAGCTTCAGGCCATGGCTTTGACACCAGGTATCTGTCTCAGTGAGGCCCTTTTTTAGTCCACATCGTTAGGAGTTTCGATTATGGCTCCTAGTTTGCAGTCATCTGCAAACTTTGTTAGCCAAAGACCTTCTGTGTTGGCATGCACTTCTGAGAAGTAGATACCAAACAGGAGAGGACCCAGGACTGAACCCTGTGGTACTCCACTTGTCACTGGTCTGATGTCGGATTTGGAATCCGCTACTTTCACAGTGTGGGTTCTGTCCATGAGCCAGTTGGCAACCCATCTTGTGACATAGGGATTTATACCTAGTTTAGTGAGCTTATCTAGAATTCCAGAGTGGGGGATGGTGTCAAAAGCCTTGGCGAGATCTAGATAAGCTGTGTGAACCATTTTACCCTCATCTATGGCTTTGGTGACTGCTTCAAAGAAGTCAATCAGGTTTAGGAGACATGATCTGCCTTTTACAAATCCAAACTGAGTAGGGTCCAGAGTTTGGAGATTACCAATGTCTTTGTTTATAAGTTCCATGGCCTTGCAGACCAGGCTCGTCAGGCTAATGGGGCGGTAGTTCCCAGGGTCCATCGTGGCTCCCCCTTTGTGGAGTGGGATAACTGTCGCAGTGCACCATTCAGTGGGTACAAAGCCTGAGGTGAGGCTATGATTGAACATGGTGCTTAGGTAGGGTGCCAGTTTATTCTGTAGTTCGTGTAGAACACAGCCTGGGATATTGTCAGGTCCCATGGATGCTGTGTTCTTGGCTTTGGAGAGTGTGTTTTTAACCTGTGCAGCCGTGATTATAGGAACTTTGCATTCTTCCAGTATAGAGATGGGCCCTCTAGGGGGTGACAGGGGGGTAAAGTTAGCACTGAACCTATCTGCTAGGATGTTGGCAATATTAGTTGGTTCTGTATATTTAGTGCCATTATGCTGCAACTCAGAGCAGATCTGAGTGTTCCCATTTAGATTCTTGATATAGCTAGAGAATGCTTTGTGGTTGTCTTTAGAGTCAGTGGCAATTTTGTTTTCGTAACTAGCTTTGGAGGATTTTATGAGGGATCTCAGCTTCTTACTGAGGTTGACCAGGGAGTTCCTCCAGTCATGGGATTTTACTCTTTTTTGCAACAGTTTCTTTCTTCTGTTGTAGAGTTTGTTTATGGCAGAGGACCACCAGATTGGCTTCCTTTTTTTGGAGAATAACATCTTGGTTCTATTAGGGATAGCATGATCCATGCACTCGTGCAAGTGCTTATAAAGTGCATTTGTGTAGGATTCGGCAGTCATACCTCTATTGTCTGTCTGCATAGGTGTTATGAAATTTTCCACTTCTGTCTTAAGAAGTGTGAAGTTGGCTTTTGAGAAGTTTTTTACGATGGTTTCCCTAATTGGGGCTGGGGGTGGGATGTGGATGTCTAGGCTGATTAGCTTGTGGTTGGATCTGACCAACAAGGAATTGACCTTTCCCATGTTGGTAATGACCAGGTCTAGGATATTGCTGCCCCTGGTGGGGGTGTGAATAAGTTGATCCAAGGCGCTGGAATTTATGAATTCTAGAAAACGTTGAGCAAAAGAGTTGGTACATGAGTAGTTTTCCCAGTTAATGGTGGGGTAGTTGAAATCGCCCATTATTAATGTGCTGGGTTGTACCCTAGTACTTTCTAGTGCATCAAGAAAGGAGGAGAGTGAATCAAGAACCACTCCTCCTGTGGTAGACAGGCTACCTAGTGCTTACCACTCCCACTGATAAGCTAGAAGGCTTTCCTCCAACACAGAAAGGCTTGCGGGGATCAGAAGATTACCAACAGTCCTGGATACAGCAACTCTGTATCTGGACTAGGCTAGTTACAGGAAAGGTGGGAAACAAGCACAAGTGTGGCTTTTAAACCAGAAAGTTGAAAGAGATAGAAAAAAACTGCCCAACGGCCAATAGCTACAATATCTGGGCCAGGAACCATTCCTCTTGTGGTAGATAGGCTATCTAATGCTTACCACTCCCACTGATAAGCTAGAAGGCTCCAGCACGGACAGGCTTGGGGGCTCAGAAGCTTACAGAGTCCTGAATATAGCAAATCTGTACCTGGACTAGACTAGTAACAGGAAACAAGTGCAAACACAGGCTTATAAATCAGAAGGTTGAAAGAGATGGAAAAGCTTCCCAAACGGCCAATATACTATAATTTCTGGGCCAGAAACCACACCTCCTGTGGTAGATAGGTTACCTAGTGATTACCACTCCCACTGATAAGCTAGAAGACTTCTCTCTAGCACAGAAGGGTGTGGGGAGGCTCAAAAGCTTACCAACAGTCCTGGATACAGCAAATATGTACCTGGCCTACACTAGTTACAGGAAAGACAGGGACCAAATGCAAACGTGGGCTTTTAAACCAGAAAGTAGATAGGGGTGGAAAAACTGCCCAAACGGCCAATGAACTACAACTTCTGGGCCAAAACCCACTCTTCCTGTGGTAGATAGGCTACCTAGTGCTTACCACTCTCACTGATAAGCTAGAAGGCTTCCCTCCAACACAGAAAGCTTGCGGGGGGGGCTCAGAAGCTTACCAACATTCCTGGATACAGCAAGTAAATACAATTCAAATTGCAGCGCAGGCTAGCACACTTGAGCGTGTAGCAATATTATGGCAAATATAGTCTCTGCCAAGGTTAAGTATATTTTCTATTGTGTAATCTACAAAATACTTCATCTCAAACTCTGTCTGACCCTAATGTACTTAATTAGGACCAAACCTGAGGCACACAACCCAAGGAAATTGTACTATAATCACTTACACCTTGCTCATTCACTGTTGAGTGCTAGCTTAGTTGCCTTGTGGGCCATTTTAAGCCTAACCAATTTCTCTCAAAGGTGAGAATCACACACTGTACCTTGTGTCTCTAGGATAAACACCTTAACTATTATACCAACCCACAAACACCCTTCTTCCCTCCCTGTCCAACCCAAGTCCGCAATGGAAGGCTGTGCTAGGGCCTTCATTCTGGGTTCCTACAGCATGGAATTCTTTGCATTTGCTGTCAAAGTACAACCATTTTACCTCTTTAGATGTCCTATCATTTATTTTATAATTTATTAACCATGTAGGTAGATATGGACACGCCTAATGGTCTTCTCAGTCACATCGTGTGCTCCCTTTAGAACAGCAAATCATGCAATAAATTACATAAGTAACAGCAGTTTAGAAAAAGAACAAATTACAATTCGAGTGCATAAGCACGGGAAAAAAAGTATATTAGAGTCAGTTCACACACATACACTCACTTCTTTTACTTCAGAAAATGCATCTTAATTTTCTGTTTATTATTCTGTAAATGTCTCCGGATAGAACTAATACTTTAAAAGCGTCCCCGATTATTTCTGGATTTGTCCCGGATTCGGGTAAAATTTGTTCTTGATTCCTTGACAGCTCTGCTCTGAATAACCCATTTACCCAGGCAGTTCTCCTGAAAAAAAAAAGACACTTATGTCTAAAAGGTTTATTCAGTTTACAAATAAAAGGGGTATGCCACTTTTAATTGGTGCACCGTAAGTATTTAAATAATCATTCAATTCACATATGCTGTTACTCGGAAGTGTCAAGCGCGTATCAATACCTTGCCCGAGCCTCTGTTACGTCAGGTAACGAAAAGCTAATTTTAAAAGCACTTCCGGGAGGGCGGTAGTTACGACCAATGTCTACGCTAACATGATAATACGCGCTGGACGTACTAACGCCCGGAAGTGAGACAGCTCGAATATGGGGCAGACTTCTACTACGACTGGAGGTCATTGTAAAGAAACGAAAAAGAAGTGCAAAGAAGATGAATTGATATTATTTATAGGTACTCTTAGCTAGATAATCCCATTTGTCGCCGTAAGGTACGATCAGAATTGCCAGGATGCGTGTATATAACGCGGGAAGAGCCACTCCCCTCTCTTTTGTTATCTACATTCTGGCATCAGCTTCTTCCTAAATAGTCGCCTCTGAGCCGCCGCGGTGCTTGGGAGCAGTCCGCCTCCAGTTTCGGCCTGATTTGGTAGTTACAAATTCCCTTAATTTTCGCAGTATGTAGATTGTAGTGGGAAGGGTAGTTGGATCTCAGCATTGTCGAATTGATGGCTAGCACCAGTTGTTTATAGCTAATTAGTTAAGTGTGATTTTGTTGCATTGCTGCGGGTTATGTGCAGGATATCGATCAGTTGTGTTATGACCTGGAGAACTATATTCATTAGGCCCTTTTTCTTGTCCGTTTGCGGATTCCATGTAACGTTTTGTCAAAATGTATACATTTAGTTATTTCACGTATGTTTTACATCGGCCTGCGATATTTATAGTTTTGACATTCCTTCCAATTTATATTTCTGTAATTTGAGTACTCGAAGGTCAAACCTTAATGTCATTCAATGTTGTGTAGGATTTTGCTGTTATAAAGGTCTGACTGACCTTCCTTCTGTGTGTGAAGTTTATGGTACCAAGTTTTCTCTTATCCGGTTGGGATGAGGAAACTGTCTGCTGTGTATTTTTTAACTTGGTTATTGTATGTTTCTTTGTTAAATGGATACTTCCTGGATTTGAATGGTGTCGCATTCATGGATGTGCCCCGTTTGTCGGTATGGGGGTTGCGTTATCAGCCCACTTTATCGGGGGAATATTGCGTGGGCAACGGGGCGCTTTTGGATGCAACTTCGTATACTGTAGTGTATCCCGTTAACTGGTAAAAAGAAAATAGGCTAATCCCAAACGGACTAGTTTCACTCATCGCCCGAGCTTAAACTCTATCGGATCTGTGTTAGAATGGTAATGGTACACTAGTAAAGAAAACAGTGGCCAAGATACTACCATTTGCAACTGTTCCAAGTGGAGATAGTAAGACTGTAGTCTTAAAAGATGATTAAATCTTGTATCGAACGTATGTAACTGTAGTCTGTTACATTGGACATAACTTGCTGTGCGTGCAGTTTCTATATACTTGTGGAAAGTTGGCTTTAGTTCCAGGCTTACTGTGGGTGGGGAAAGGTGCATAACGAATACGGGTTACAGAGCAATACTGCAGACATGTCTCTCAACAGAATTAGAAACACTTTTAAATTATTAATACTAGAAATCTGAAATACTTACAGAATAAGAAAATGTGAAGTACTATATATTCTCTGAAGTAAAATCAATGTCATTGTCACTACGTGTCATTCACCCCCTTTTTCTCCAAAAGTCACAAGTTTTAAGAGGGATTAAGGGGGACAGAGCTAAAATTTGAGCCAAAGTCAAGGACGTTCCTGAAAATCAAACTACTCGCACGCATAGATAGTGAAGAAATATTTAACCCCGGTATTAAGTAGCTGCAGAAACAGACTTGCGGGGTACTTATTGATGAGATGCATCTTGCCTTTATATGATGCGATCTATCCTTTATTAAATCAATGGTCTTAATTGGCTGTACCCCTAATGTTCATTATGAGGAGATGAGCAGGCATTTGTATGTGTGTGCCTTCTGTGAGGGACAAGATGCCTCAGCCGAAATGGGTTTTGGTACCTTGTGCCCAGTGGATGGAAGGGTGAGTTGAATTATCTACATAATTTTGTAAAGGGTTAAGGGGTGTCTGTGTGCTTACTGTTCATTTAAGTAGGTTAATACAGACTGTGCGTTGGATTGCTCAGTGGTTAAACATTTGTCTTGCTGCTTAAGTGTATGTAGTCTAACACCATCTCTGTGGAGTCTTGCCCATTCTTTGTGTAACTTATCTTTTGGTGCCCCAATGTCCTGCCTCCTCTCCAAAACACACTTAATTGCATTTGCACCCCCAACACGAAGACCTGGATTGTGACTGTTTTATACCCCCTTCCAAAAGTACGTTTGTAGAACAGACAGAATATTACTGATTTTATGTAAATATCAAGGCTGACGCAATAGTTACCTGTCACATTTGCTGTAGCTATTTGTTAGTTTCTTATAGCCTGTTGGGTATGTTTAGCAGCAGTTTACTGGATTTCCAGTCCTGTGGATATTCATTTAATACATTCTGTACGTGTTTTAATTTATGAATTGTTTTGCTTTTTAAACATTGCAGTTTGTTCTTTTGTGGCTTGTTTTCCTATGGGATTTGAAGATGTGGCTAGGCGTAGTTTACCTATGCAGTCTGTATTTTGGGCTGGCACGTGAACTGCCTCAGTGTTTAATGGGGGCAGAAATTGACAGGAAGTGCAGGTACAAAACCCTCCCTACTGTTTAAGATTATTTTAATCCAGTCTTATTTTTATCCCCCCTTACATTCCATATGCATAGGCTGTCTATCCTTGTTTGTTTGCTTCACCACCTACCCACTTTGTTTAAAGTTTGGCTTGCTTTACAGCTGCATATACAGGTCTTCGGTGTGTATTTCAAAATTAATTATGTCTGTAGTTTGCAGAATTTATGCTTGACACAGCATTTGAAAGTAAGATTTTTATTAATTTGTTTGCTGACTCAAGCATGCTTTATTTTACTTTATTATGGGTTTTTGTTGCTGGTTTCAGTTATGTCTTGCAGAATATTTTGTGTATTTATATAAATTTGTACATTAATTCCCGAATCAATGAGGCAGTAAAATTTTGTATGCTAGTCGAGTTGCGTGACTAGTCTGTTTTGTAAACGTATTGGGAAGTTTACACCTATATGGTGGAATTGCCACATCAACCTGTATGTGGAAAAAAGAAAAACTCCTGGTAATCTCTAAACAAAAAAATCTACTATTCTATTAAAAGGTTGTAATATTGCTTGATTAAATATCTCCTCCTCAAACCTATAATTTGGAAGTTAATGGGCCAACTGGGATTTGAGTTTCAGTCAATTGATAAGATGGCCTTAAGGTATTTTGCAGCTGTTAGGAAACTTAGAAGTAGCCAACAATACTGTACTGAACTTTCCTGTAGTAGTATCTCCTTTTCTGAAACCTGATGGTGTCACTAATGTTCTTGAGGACAAAATGTAGTCCAGTCTGCCTGTCCCACCCCTGGTTAACCTCTTGAAATGGTTACTGAGGCAATTGCTTTTGGACATGCATCTACACTACCTTCTTGGTTTTTGCCGTTATCTTCAATGTAGTTTCTCATGCAGGACTTACTGGCAAAGTCATCAAGCTCAGCATTAAGTATGTACTTTGTGTGTGTGGAGCAGTGGGTAAGTATTTGGCTATCTGACAAAACACATTCAGTGTTCCAAAGAGGTTTGTCCTGCTGGATCCTGTCATGTTTGTCATATACTTCTCTGGAATGCAAGCTTATGCCTGCAGACTATGCTAACAAGACTTGCTGGTGATTGCAAGTGTGTGTGTGGTTATCGTATCCCTTTTTTTATCCCTCCTCGGCACATGTCCAAACCAGCAGTCTCTCCTCTCTGGCTCTGAATCCAAACCATCCAACCCTAGCTGACCCTCTAATATACTCGTTCCTAATTCTGTCCATCTTCGTCACACCCAGTGCAAATCTTAACATCTTTCATTCTGTCACGTCCAGCTCAGACTCGTGCCTTTTTGTCAATGCTACCATCTCCAGCCCATATAATGTAGCTGGTCTCACTACCCTTGTAGACCTTCTCTTTCACTCTGACTGGTCCGGTCTGTCACAAATCACTCTGCTCTTCTCCACCTTGCCTGTACTCTGTTCACTTTTCTCTTACTCGCCATTACTCTGAACTGTCAATCCCAAGTATTAAGTCGGGTCTGTTAAATGAACGAACGATCATAATGTCTAGTACAGCATATAATCTACACACTATGATCGTAATTTTGTCCCACACCTTCCCTACACTAAAATACAAAACGCATGCAACCAATGCATACAACCCCGTACACACTCGCATCATTTAAACACTTGCACACCTACTCAAACACACCTAGTTTTAAAGTAAAGTGGGGGGCTTTGCCCCCCCCCCCCACTAAATATGCCAACTCTGAGATCGCTGTACATTGGGGAAAGGGCAATTTCCCGGTAATCGCAACAAGCGATTACTGGGAAATTGCCCTTTCCCCAATGTACATCGATCTTGGAGTTGGTATATTAAACAAAGCAGCCTCTTGCCTAGTCATTCCGAACAGTGTAGTGTCTCGGTCACACACTACACTGACTAGGATGGCCAACCAAAACATTTCAGAACTCCAAATTTCGGCATTTGGAGTCTGTTACATAAAACGTTCGATCAAAGGTTGTCGTGTATGTTGTACTCTACATTTTGTTCATTCATGTAACATAGACCCAACTTCTGTCTGATCTAGTCTGTCAACCTGTCAACCATTGCAAATAAGAAAGGGCTCAGAGCTGATTCTTAATTTAATCCCACCTCAATCTTAAAAGCATCAGTCACTCCCACCGCAGACCTCACCACTGTCGCACTACCCTCATACATGTCCTGTACCACTCTTATCTAGTTCTGTCACTCCAGACTTCCTCATACGATACCACAGCTCTTCTCTACCTGTCATATGCATTCTCCAAGTCCCCAAAGACTCAATGCAACTCCTGACCTTTATATTTCTCCAACACACTCACAGCAAACATCGCATCTGTAGTGCTGTTTCCTGGCATGAAACCATACTGCTGATCACTAATCATCACCTCCCCTTCTTAACATAGCTTCCCCTAATCTTTCCCATAACTTCATGCTGTGACTGATCAATTTTATCTCTGTAGTTACTACAGCCCTGCACATCACACTTGTCCTTAAAACACACTTCTCCACTCCTCCGGTATTTCATTAAACAATCTGGTTAAAAACTTCACTACCATTTCTCCTAAGCATCTCTATGCCTCCACTGGTGTCATCTGGACCACCAACCTTCTTCATCCTTTTCATAGCTGTCTTTACTTCCTCTGCTAATCGGTTGCACTTCCTGATTCGCTATCACCATTATCATCCAACCGTCTTTCTCATTGTCTTCATTCGTCAGCCCCTCAAAGTACTCTCTCCATCCGCTCAGCACACACACCTTGCTTGAGTAAGTTTCCATCCTTATCTCCATTACCTGCTGCACATCTTTCCCAGCTTGGTCCCTCTGTCTAGCCAATTGGTACAGGTCCTTTTCTCCCTTCTTAGTGTCCACCCTCTTCTACTACTCTATATATGCCTTATCCTTAGCCTTTGTCATGCGCCTAATCTCCTTACACAATCCCATGTCTTTGCCAACCTCTTCCTCCTGTATACTTTCTCATTCCACCACCAGGTCTCCTTGCCCACCTTTCTCTGTCCAGATGTCGCACCAAGCACTTTTCTAGCAATCTCCCTTACCAGCTCTGCTGTAGTTACCTAGTTCGGTAACTTTTCACTGCCACCCAGTGCCTGTCTCAATTCTTCCTGAACTCCACTTCACAGTCGCCCTTTTAAACTTCCAGCATTTGATCCTTGGCACTGCTCTCACACGCCTCCTCTTGATCACCTGCGTCATCCTACAGACCACCATTCTACGCTGCCTAACTACACATTCCCGTCACCACTGTAGTCTCCAACCTCCTTCAGACTGGCTGCCTACTCATTCCCCGTCATCACTTTACAGTATCCAATCTCCTTCAGACTGGCCCCTCCTACATAGGATGTAATGTGTGCATCTTCCTCCACTCTTGCACGTTACCCTATGCTCCTTCCTCTTCCTAAAATATGTATTCCCCACAGTCATGTCCATCCTATTTTGCGAAATCAGCTACCATCTGACCTGCATTCCTCTCCTTTAACGCGTATACCTACCCATCACTTCCTCATCCCCCCTGTTCCCTTCACCAACATGCCCATTGAAATCTGCTCCAATCACCAATTTCTCACCCTTGGGTATACTCACCACCACTTCATCCAACTCACTCCAGAATTTTTCTCATTCATCGCGCACCCACTTTGTGGAGCATATGCACTAACAGCATTCATCATTACACAATAATTTTCCAGCTTCATAAACGTCACTCTATCCAACACTTTTTTAATCTACTCTTGGCGTACTGTTCTTTCAGGATAACCCCTACCCCATTTCTCCTCCCATCCACACCATGATGGAACAATTTGAACCCACCTCCAATACATCTGGCCTTCCTCTCCTTCCATCTGGCCTCTTGCACGCACAATATATCGCTCTTCCTTCTCTCCCTCATATCAGCTAGCTCTCTCCCTGTACCAGTCATACTGCCAACATTCAAAGTTCCTACCCTTGCTACCACAATCCTAACCTTCCTCTTTCTTAGAGCATGCCTTCCCCCTGTTCTTCTCCTTTGGCCAATAGTAGCCCAATTTCCACCAGCACCCTATTGGCTGCAGTACTGGTGGCGGTCATTGTTAACCCAGGCCTCAACCGATCTGGTATGGAAACCTGTATTGTTGTGCATATGTCTTGGCAAAGTTTTACATCGGATGCCTTTCTGACACAACCCCTCCCATTTATCTGAGCTTTGGACCGGCACGAAGAAATGCACTGGCTTGTGCATCCCCAGTGGCTGGGTTATCGTATCCCATTCTTACATGAAATTATCCAGCAAGAGTTGGACTAAACAAATGCTTGTGTATTGGGTAGTGAGGGGCAGATAGCTGAAAAGATAGTGTGGAAGTCTTGTAGGAACCATACAGAAGGGGGTGGGGAAGGGATTAGAGCAGTGGGTAGAGGCATCTAGCACATGCAGAAGGGCTGGGGTGGTAGAAGTGATGGGGAGAAATGTTGCAAATAGGTGCAGTAGTTGTATGGGGAAGAAGGTGAAGGATGAGCCAGTGCGAGGGTGGAGAAGAGGGTGTTGGTAATTGTAGAGTCTTGGCATTTCAGGTAGATCTTGGATTTTACCAAGAAAAAACTGCCTTAGGGTTAAACTCGTGTGAGGAGGTGCCCCAGCAAGCAGTAGTGCCAGGAGGTGGAGGCTGGCACTCCATGGTACATGTAAACACCAGTGACACTGGAGAACTATTGAAGTAATAAGTAGGGGCTGGGAGGTGATAGAGGTGCATGGAGAAGGGGTGTGGAGATAAGTTAATCCAAGTAAAAACAATTGGGATATGACTGGCTGCAGCAGATGATCAAGGGATACTACTTGAGATTGGTAGGAATATGGGGAATGACCTAGGAAAGAAACCATGGGGAATGACCTAGGAAAGAAACCAGCTGTATTCTAGGAACATGTTCTATCTTGGCACAAAATTAATATTGGTGCTTATGCCATTAAGTGGAGCTGGGGGAGAGATACCAAAGCAGTGAAAGATATTGGACAAAAGGCAAAGTGGACTTAAAAGTAAAAGAACGACGAACAGGCGTGACGTGTAAGATGGCTGGTTAGTTTTAGTTTGCAGAGCGAGGAGCCTGGGTAGAAAGATTGAGGAATTGCATATAGAGATTCAAGAGGGGGATGGTGGCTATTTCTTGTCATAGAAATGTAGGTCTGTGACAAAATTGGGAATTGAAGGTGCCATAGTGTAGGCCGCTTGGGGGAGAGACTGGTAATGTCATTTTACATTAAGCCATCAGGTGTGAGGAGGAGGAATGTAAAACCAAAGAATTTCTGACCCAGCCTGCTTTCTTGTCCCATTTAATCCCTTGGCAGGTAAGGTAGAGGAAAAGGGAAGCGCTGTTGTATCTATTTGTACTACCTCTAGATGTCCCTGAGGAGTAGAAAGCAAGACTGCTTGAAGATATTGAACTAGATGTAACCCCACAGCTGGTATCCTCTTCATCTGACCCAAATGTACCAAAAGCAGGCCGGGAGATTCCATAGTGTTAAAGGCCAAGCAGGAGATTACTAGTGGGGTTTAGCCACCTGGTGCAGGACTGGACAAGAGCTAGAGGCCTGCTCAAAGTAGAGGGTGTCTTGGATGCAAAAATTAATCTGGTAACTGTTTGCCATTTTTCCCACTATTCCCTATCTGTATGGAGTAGGTCTGGGATGGCGTGCCTGTGGACAGAAGGCAAAAAAAGGTAGGGGGCCATTGTTTAATTTTTATGCTAGCAGTGGGAGCAAAAGTTGTGCACTATGCGAAGTATAGTTCGCAGGTAGAAAAAGAAATGGAATGAGGAGGAGGATTTACTGTAACATAATGGCAGCAAAAGGGCAAACCAAGTGAGTTGGTAAAAGTATCGGGAATGATCCCCCTGTTATAAGTTCATAGGTTGGTACTGAGCTGTCCACCCGAAGGCATATTAGCCCAGCCACGTTGTGCGGTATTCACTGCCCTTTAATGGTTCTCTAGACCCTTGTACTAGCAGCTGGTACTCTTGGCCCCTATCTAGTAATGCTGTTGGTGTGATCCAGTGTGAACTTTGTTACCCATCCACTCGTAAAGGTTCCTCTTGAAGAGTGATAGTGAGGGGCTCTGTGTTATGTAGATCGGGACCCTCTTCCATAGTAAGGGAAGTCTCTGCGAAAGGAATCTCCCTCCAGCATGTTCTATTCATTGTTGTGTTGAGGTTTATATCCCTAGAGCGTGTAGCTTGAGTAGGTTTGGTTTTGCTAAGATGAAGCATGTTCAATCATTCTGGGTTGGACATGGCTCTTTATGTTGGACAGAGATAGCCTCTGAGAAAGCAGTATGCAACAGAGAACAGTCTTGGCTTTTTCAAGTCGTGCTGCATAGGGCAACTGTTTGAGGCCAGTAATCTTGGTTAGGTACCTCTGTGGTCTCTCCAGCTGCTGGAGAGGTCTAGCCAGGTACATTCCAATTGGTGCATTGTATTCAATGGGTCTGATGAGGGAAGAGTAGAGGGGGCACCATTACATCCTTAGATCTTGATGCGAACCTTTTGTGATCAGATGGGTCACATAAAAGGATTTTCTAACCACTTTGGCAACATGGTTATCAAAGGAAAGCTGACTATCTATCTACTTGGGTCCCTAGATCCCTTATTTCTTCAGATTTCAGGGGATTACCTCCTATGTTGTAGTTTGCGGGTACTCTGTTTTTTCCAAAGGGGATTACTACGCATTTTTTGCGTTTAGCTTGAGACCATGGCAGAGGGGGGATGAAGGCAGGTTGGAGTGGACCAGGCTAGTACAAAGATGACAACACTTGACACTGAGCCACTGTTGGCCAAACAAGTCTCTCCAAGGGCACACAGCCTGCAAGCAGAGAGGAGTTGCTGAAACTAACGTAGGGCATCTTGAATGTATATTGCTGTCTGTAAGAAGTGTGGTGTTCAGAGATGCAAAGAAATGTTAGCCTAAAATGATAGGGGGTTTTCAGCTGACTAGTGTTAATTTGGGGGGGGGGTCCTCTTGCTGCAGAGTTATGATGCTTTTTTTCTTGCCAAACCCCTGACCGGTGTCTAAATCTTATTGCCTCTGTGTAGGGGCAGACCTACTTTTGCAAAAGCCAAGTATGAAAATAATGTTAATCTTGAACTGTTCAAGCTTAGTCCAAAGTTTTTTGTGTATTTTTTTCTGTTTATTTAAAATGCCCGTTCCCTAAAGGTTGTGCTTTTTTAATGGTGCAAGTGAACAGATTATGCAGACATGTTCAGTGACAGCTTTGATAAGATGTGCAAGTGCAATGTATATGGATTGATTATGGATTACTTTTAACTGGGTAAATTGCTAAGTTTCTCTGGAAATTTCCTTCAGATGGTACTGATAGCATTGTCATGCAAATTTTTGTAGTTCCCTTCAGTTACACGCCCTTTCAGAAGTTGCTTCAGTCTTGAACAGCATTTGTCTTATAAAGAAACAGTCTGTGGTTCAAGTTCGGGGACTTCATGTCATTGGGACTAAATTTAAATAGCTGTTGCAGATCACTTGCTTATCTCTTGTTTAATGTGATGTGTCCAGTTACTGCATACCCTTAGTATGCATATTTGATTTGTACCTCATCTCTGGGATTATTTTCCCCCATTTAAAGCATTCAGCTCTAATTCCATCTCAATTACAGAGTTGTAAACGCACAAATCCTTAAATGTCAGCAAAATTCCAGGGTGACTTTTGCAGATATACAATTTAATTAGCAATATATGCTAATAATATGGAATGATTTTTGGCCGCTATTTTTATTAAGTTGTGGAGCTGCGTTGTCTGGTTAACTACCTTGTGCTGCTTGCAAAGCTCAAGTTGTTGGATTCTGTCTGCTTGATTCCAGACGTTTGTCAGGTGGAACATGTATTTCTTGCAATAAAATCTTGTCGCTATATTTAGAGGACTGTTTACTGTACAGTTCAGTAGTAGGTCCCATTCATTATTTAGCACTGGCCTGCCCTTCTGTCTCCCTGTGTCTTTCACCACTTTTATAGTTCATAAAAGACTGCAGTCTGGCGTGTGCATTGAATTGGGTTCACACCCTTGAATTCCCAGAATTTTGGCATCCTGGAGAGAAGTTATAACATTGCTTAAGCAACTTGGGCACCTCTTTCGGCTATAGTTCCAGAAATGTGCCTTTCGCAAAACCATAGTTTTCTCATTTTGAAGCATTGTGTAAATGCCTTTTTCCTCAAGTTTGTGGCTTTTCACTGCCGCTTGCCACAAGGCTAAATGTGCCCATAGCAGCATGCCGCCCTTTTGCATCAACCCATTGAGCATGCTATCCCCCAGACATCAGATGGGAATTTAAAATATTGGACAGGCTAGTAACATAATGTGTTAAAGGTAATGGCAGGTTGTAATCGTAATTTATATGCATGCAATATTTGCCGTTTATTGAGAAGGTGTATTAATTGCACTGTACTTTTACTTCCATTTATCTTTTCAAGCTAATGGTATTGCCGGACATGATTATATGCTACTGTGTAGAATTGTGTTAAGCTCCGACTTGCCATTTGGCTCAGTTTGTACCTGGTTTAGGCTGTCCTACCTGCCTGGTTAAAAAGTTGTACCTTGCATTTTCTACAGAAATGTCATACCGTTCTGGAAGTTTTATTTTCTTTTTCTTCAGGTATTCTCTATTTGTAGCAGTATTTGCTTATTTTTCCTTAAACTCCTTTTTCATACAAAGATTTTGGCAATAAGCAGAAGTATCAAACTCCTGCATTCATTTTCATGCATACTTTATCCGGTTCGGGTACTTGTCAGCCATATTCTGTCCTGGCACTTAGTTGGTAGAAGGCAGAGAAATTAATCTTTGGGAAAGATTGTGGGAAGAACTCACTGGAATGCAACCACATGTAATTTGGAGGATTAACAGTTCACTCTAGTCATGTTTTTGGGATGTGGGTGGAAGTCGGAGAACCCTAAATAGATCTAAATTGACACCGTGGACTGCAGATTTTAATCATTTGAAATGCCCATCCAAGAAATGGAATGGTATACTTTGGTCATTCTGTGGGGTGTTTGTTTTCTTTATCTGTGGTGGTTGTCCCCCCAACTTCAAAATTTGAAGTAGGAAGAATGCTTACTGATTAAACTTTTACAAGTAGTTTGTCTATTTCTGTGGGTATGAAATATCAATATGAGGGGTCCAGATCCCTACTTATGGTTGATTTAGTGCTTGATTTCTGCTCTAGAAGAATACATTCAGAATTGCAGTTGTGCACACATTTTGGCATGGGTTGGGTGATGTCATCGCTGCACATTCGGGGTTGTATTCTGACACTGATGTTGCACCATTTAGGAATATACAGAGGTGGGATTTGCTTTCTCATTCTCAAGGCTGCAGTGATTTTAGTGTAAGGATGTATAAGACGAAGAGAGTTAAGTGTTTTTAGTTTCTCCACTCTGCTGCAGAAGCAATAACTGGCAATATAAGCTAAAGAAAATTTTATTTTGGTTTCAATCATTCTTTTGTAGTGTGCATTGGCGTTTAATTTAAGGAGGCTTGTTAGTATTTTTCTCCAAGCACTTCTGCTTCCTGAACACACACTGACCATGGGCTGGTGCAGTAGATATTTTTGTACATTGTGTTGTGTTCGGATATGTCATCCTGTACTTCTGTTTGGTTAGTTATGCTGCCACACATTTCACTTTTTACATCCATTTCTCTTGGCTCCTTTACTATGAAGTCCTGCTGCAGTCAAGCTTCCATTTCCCTTCTGTAAGATCTCCTTCCTGTTTCTATAGGAAGGGGATCTTGCGTATAAAGTTTCTCTGTCCCCTTTTCTCCTCTCCATTTAATCCTCCCCACATCAGTCTCCAGTTAGTAGAGAACACTGGACCATGCACAAGTGCGGATCCAGAAAAGCGAGTGTGGTTGCGCACACTCCAGTGCCCCCCCCCCCCCAAATTTTCCATCACTGAGCCTTCTTCCCTGTTTGTGGCTCTCCTGTTACCCCTGTGGCTCTCCTATTTCCCCTGTCACTAAGTTTTAGGATTGTTTAGGGAGAAAAGGATGGTTACACACAATGAGTTGGCGTTTTTCACCACTGAAAAAACTGGCTATTTCACATTTTGTTACTGTCGCTCCTCGTGTTTGTATTGACATTTTTTAAAAAGTGCCGTTTATTTCTGGAGTTGAGGTGAAGAACTCGTACTACTCAAATGCCCCTGATATTTTTCAGGGATATATATATCTGTCTGTCTCTGTCCTGAAGTGTGTAGTACCTGATTCTCCCTGTGAGTGTATTCTCGATGAGCCAGTGTTTTTCAGTGGGAGAATACTGAGGTTTCTCAGTCCCTTAGAAAATATTTGCTACAACTGGAATTTCCAGAACCATCACCCTATCTCTTCATTCTTGAGCTTTGAAGAATGTTTTTTTCACCTGCTGCCTCTAAGAAAAAGCAGATTAAATTCCTCCATTTTCATTATTTTGATCACCGGAAGACCACCTGAGGTGCTTACAGTCAAAGTGGCTGTAATTGCTCAATACACTCGCATGCACATATGTTTGTGTGCACCTGTGGCATACCAGGTTATTTGGATGTAAATACTTCTATCAATTGCATATGCTGCAGAAACTTTGAATCGGGCGGAAGAACTGTTTTACCTCAAATAAGTGTTATGTTAATATGAAACTGTGCCCATTAAGTGCAGACTGGCATCAGGCCACACCTACATGTGGTCTTCTGTTTCACCAGTAACACCCACCCTTATTGGTATAATTGCTTCTTGGTTAATTTACATGTTGAAATGGAATGCTTATCTAGTCTGGATGAAGTGTTTTGTCTGAACAAATGTATAATCTTGTGTTGTAGGATGTAACCTGTTAACTTCTGCAAGGAGCTAGATTTGTCATTCTTTACTCCTGTCAGAGAGCTTTGTATAGCTTTAGTCTCCTTCCAGGAGTGTGATATTCATGTAAATCAGCAGAATACTGGATCCTGTATGTCAACTCCAGTAAAGACCAGATTTAGTGGTTCATAGGTAACTGCTAGGCTATTGATCTGTGAGGATTTTAAAATGCCTAGCCTTATAATTCCCATGGTAGTTTCTAGCCCTTTTAGTTTGCATAAACCCAAAGACCAGCCGTAAAAGGATGTTGAGACATTATCTGTTGAGGGACAGAGGTGCTGAACCAGGGGTGAATTTGGAAGTTGTCCGCATTGTTTGAGTAGAATAAAAGTACTTTGTGGAGTAGAAGAGTTCATAAAAGCAGTATTCTCTCTGGTATGTACTCTTGTTTTGCAAAACGGATAAGAGAGAGAGTGGGTGTTTGTGTAATAAAAAAAAAAAAAAAAACTTAAGATCTGTGTCTTGCAGATGTAGCCTCTCCGTAACCTGTATGATGGTAAGAAAGGGGGTAAGGCTTTGAGGTGGTCTGCATAGCATTTTTATGATTGTTCCAGTTTTGGTATGCAGGTCTAAACATTTTCCACAAGGGGTGTTCTACTTCACTGGACTGAGTGCAGAGTATAGGGGAATTATTGCGTCCCTGTAATCTGTTCTACTGCTCTGCTCTTTGTCTTGTCCTCCAGTGTAACAGATTTACTACTTTGGACACAGCTGTTCCCCCACCATTTCACTATTTAATAACTTTTCATGTAATTAGTTTTGATTCTTCTAAATACTTGCATGTCTTCAGTTAAGTAATCCACTGCATTGATAGTACTGCTAGCTATAAATGTTATGATCTATGTAATATCTTTCACATTAGCCATCATTATCCATCCTTGTTTTTATGTAGTTCATTTTGTCCATCTGACTAAGCAGACTATTTGATGAGCAGTTTTCAAATATAATGTAAAGGAGGGAGAACACGTGTGAGATAACCTGTGTAACACAGATTTAAAAGTAACTCTACCTGTTCTGTGTTTACTGCACACTCCTGTTACTCATTTATTATCTAATATGAAATGCTTTCCATTATGTCCCTGAAAAGCATGTAGTGTAACTTCTGGAGCTGTATGTGTTATCCTTTATAAGTAAAGCACATGGAGATGGTGTATAAACGTTAGCATAATTGTTAACTGCATCCTCTGTTATCTACTGAAAAGTCCTCTCGTATTTGGCTTCTAGTGCCCTATTTTCTGTAGTCTGTTAGTCTCGCACGTGATATCTTTCACATGGGCAGTTACTGAAACATGGTTTGAAGTGGCAGATTACCCCAAAAGTGCAAGGTTTCTGTGCCTTAGCTGCACAGATGTGGGCTAAAGGGGGAGGTTTATTGATTTAAACATCAACCAACATAGGCTGGTGAGGATGATGTGTTGAGGTCTCCACATATATCATAGACAATCCCATACTATTTTAGTCAACCTCCATGTCCCAAGAAGCACACAGTGCAAACTTGGATCTACTTAGACACTTGCCTTCTAGCCTAACGCCGTACTCCATGGGAGACTTGAATTGGCCCTTTATAGACTGGCAATCCTATACTGCTTCAAATCTACAGGAGTAGGTATCTGTAGACTTGTGTTTGTAAACACCCTGGACCAGATAGTGAAAATGCCCACTAGAGCTTCCAACATAACTGGACGTCATACTCGCAAATATGAGACAACACTGCCCCCAGTGTGTCATTCTCCATGGTAAGGTCTGACCCTGTAGTGGTCTCCTTTGAAATCAAAATAACTTGGCAAAACCAGTGATAAGTTGGGAACTGTTACAGGACCCTAGTGAACCTAGTACATTTCGGCTATCACGTCAGTAAATTCCTCTGTTTCCTCCATCAGAACTGTTGCACATTGAAGTTGTAGAGTAACATTTTTTGGTTACCTCTTAAATTCCATTAATTAGCAGCTTGTACCTGATCTTACTAATTTGGTCTCTGTGGCATTAGTATTTCCATTTCTGTACAATTTTTGGAATCAAAAAATCCATTGACATCTTCCTTATCTTGTAGATCTGCTAACAATTTGTATTCTATAATTTTATTGTAGCTTAAGTTAGTACTGTTGCATATGATAGGGTCTTCGTTCTCTTGCAGATTTCTCAGTTTGGGAGCTTAGCATTGCTTTTACTCCCTTGTGCTAGGTATAGCTGTATTGGCAACTTTTTGCACACCAATTTTCATAAAAGCCTAATTTTCATAAAAGCCTTGTTTAATATAGAGCATTATTGTAATTGGGTGCAATACAGACTTTAAACCTAGGAATTTGTTTCCCAGTTCTGTATTGTTTTATTGTAGTGTCTGTCCAAAAAAAGAAACATTTTAAAAATAAACACCTAGTAATATTGGAGAAACCACTACATAATTAGGTGACCCAAAGAGTAATGGGTATTTGGGTAATTCAGACAATGTATTGTTTTGGTGCCATCTGTAGCTATAAATGTCAGTGAGATGGTTAACTGGTAGGAAATTTGTTATCCATGGAGATCTTGCTTCTTGCTGTTCTATGACTCGTCATTCTGGTACACATCCCTTAATGTTTCCTTTGCAGGTTTAGTTTACAGTTTCTGTATCCTGAACTGTACATTAATTCTTCATGCGACTGCATTAATGGCTTTGTGCTGAGGTTTTGAACATGCAGTGCTTAACTGAGTTAAGCAACAGGCTAATAAACGATGCGTTTGCTAAATTGTCTTAATGTGCCATGCAGTGACTCGTTTGTGCTGTATCAAATGACTGTCATGTTGAGCTGTGTGTATAGCAAGAACTATACTTTTTTGTTCATTTCCAGTATTGCTGTTGTCTGCTTCCCTTTGAATGCATTTGACGCTGTTAATTGAAAAGGCCCCTGCAACCAGTTCACTTTCTTGGGCTAGTAAATATTTTTTGCTCTTAGGATTGTTCATTACCTCTTCATGGCACTCTGTTAGCAGTTTCTACATCAGAGTTCTGTTTGACAGAAGATGGAGAGAGGCTTTGTAGTTTAAAAAAATGGCACTTTACCACCTCTCCTGTACTGTCTTCCTTCAGACCTTTGTCCATGCTGCTTTTGAATGCCACCCTAGATTCAGTTTCCATAAGGCTATTCAAACCTTTCACTGAAGAACATGCACAGATGCAAGAAGTTTTAATTGGCCCTTGTAGTCTGCTGCTTGTGCCCGTCCCCTATTTATTCAGTTCAAGGACCCCTTTTAGTATGGTCTTTTGTACCATTGTCCCCTCCAGTTTCTTTTCCTCTCTCCCAATGAGAAACGCTTCAGCTCCTAGTTATTTGTCCCCTTGTATCCTCTTCCTTGTGACCTGCGCAAAGTACTCAGTGTGCTGTGTGGCTAGGACCTGATATAACTTAACACTACACTTTTGCATTCAGTCTTTACCCATGCAAATAATTCTTCTGGCTAATTGCCACTGTTCATTGTTCCTTTTTGGTCCAGTCCAGCTATAATCCAATGTATCGTTCTGTCTCATCCTTTCTGCTGTCATTCTAAGTAATATATTGGTGATAGACAGATGTACCTGTCTTTTCCTCTGTTTTGCTGCACATAGATGCTACATACAGAAGTGAATAATCTAAAGGGGAAAGACAGAATTCAGGATTAGAATAAAAAAATAAACCATACAAATCACTAAAACGCTCTGGTATTAATCTTGCCTGGAAGCATGGCTGTTGAATTTTTAAACTGCAAATTAGAAGCGCTGCAAAAAGTATCCAATAAACAAAACACAAACGTTGAGAAAATACACCTTTTATAACGGCAAAGCTTTCGGGTTATACACTCTTCCTCAATACTAATACTTGGCTGTTATAAAGGTGTATTGGGGGGTTTAAAGCTTTTGTCTACATAATTCACTTGCACCCTTGTATCAGCATCATAAGTGTTTCAGGTGATTGAAGGCTTTGTCAGCTACTTCATGCATAGGTAACCACTTCAGACTGAAGTCAGTTTTGATTTTTCTCATCTGATTTGGAGCTAGTATGGCCTTTTTTGTGTTTAATTTGGGTTGAGTGTGATGGTCTAGAAACCTGAATCCATTTGAAAATATTGCTCCATAGTCCAGTAGTTGGCGGGTGAGATGACCAAGAACAATTTTAACAAAATTATTTGAGTAATGCAGTTTGGGGGCTAGCAAGTTGGAATATGTCCTAATGCATATGCTAGCAGCAGTGGTCTGAGATCTGTGGCTCGCATCTTAAAATTTGTAAACAAATGTTGGTATCCATATTTGTTTTCAGATAAATGGTGAGCATTAAACATTTGTGTTTAGATAAATATAAAAAGAAAATAGCAAAGTGCCTGCCTAAATTGCAGAAGAAATTGAAGCCAAACTATTAAAATAAATGTAAAGGAGGCGCAACCAAAAACAGCAGAAAATACTAGAAGGCTTTAATTGTAAGCACTTTTAAGGCTGGTGCCCAAACTTCAGACTTAAGAAATTTGGGCACCAGCCTTAATGAAAACACTTAACAATTAAAGCCTGTATTTTCTGCTGTCTTTGGCTACACTTCCTTTATTTACAACCTGGTATTGACAAAGAGTACAAACTAAGTCAGCTACTGCTTCAGAATATGTACTCTTTTTGGGAGTGTACAGTTTTTATGCTTTGCCTGCCTCCTACCCCAAAAAAAAAAATTGAGGAATGATGGGCATGTTTTATGATTTTCTGGTTGGTGATTGTGTTGATTTTTAGGAGGTCCCAACTTTAATTTCTGAGATTTTAATGTTTCAGTAAGTGGCAGAGGAGCACTGCTAAAACTGGTTTTAGTTTCTGAGAATGTTGCATGAAAGCTGAAAGAATTTGGAGGAAAAAAATGAATGACTCCATTAGTGCTTGCCAAGCCAGATATACAGTGTGGCTTTGCTTGCCAAGCCAAATATACAGTGTGGCTTTTGGAAATGCCTGTAGAGGTACTAAACCAAAATCACTTTCTATGGATAGACATAGTCAGTCTCTCAATGGTAAGAGACCGAACACCTGTGATGTATACAGAGTTTGCCTGGGAACATGGGGCTCTTCAAAAGTGGACCAGGTGTGTGTTGTGTTGGCTAGTTCTGCTTTCAGTTTAAAGCTTGAGTTCACAGCTTTAAGTTGACCTTTAAATTTTCTCTTTACTTCCTAATTCTGCAGATCTCCTTGTGTGTGTGCGCGCCTGTGTGTTTCCTCCCACAACCCAAGGAAATGGCTGTAGGTATGTGCTGCTCCTGTGGAAGGTTGGGTGCCTGACTGGCAACTTTACACTGTAAAACTCCACTGCCAGTCGTTAAACAAGGATGAGCCGAAAGAAGATTGCATATACATGTACATATTTCAGTTTCTGGATGAGATGGGTTGATGTCTGTCTTAGTGGAAATGTCCTGACAGACTTGCCATTGGTTCTGACTTCACTCACTTGAGGTCAGTACATGTCAGTAGCTCAGAAGTGTGGGCTGTGCTACCTCCTGAAGTCAGTAAGAATGCTACAAGATTACAGGGTATTTTGGGTTCAGGTTTCTGGAAGACCCCTATATTTAGTCGTGCATTTTACTTCCCTTCTAAGATGTCCCCTTGCAGTAGAACAAATTTCATGTCTTTTTTTGGTTGTTGTTGGCCATCCATTTTTACTGTTATGGTCACATGACTAAATTCTGAATCTGAGAAGTTTCTCTGCAAGTGAATAGAATAGCTGGAATTCACTTTTCCCCAACCGTCCCCCACCCTCGAGCAGAAGTCAGGAGCTAATCCTGTTGTACTGTGAACATGTACGGTAATGTCTGGGACTACTCAAGATGTGTCCAAGGACAGGAGTGCAGAATTTGAGTAAGATAATTTGCACTGTTGATGCAGACACTTAAATGGATTACTAACTGCATTGTACAGTGTTTGCTACAAGAATGTCTCCATTGTCGACTTTTTTGTTTGTGACAGTGAGTCGTTCACAGCTTTATCGGGCATTATTGCTAAACTGTTCAATGAATCAGACCAACTTTAGCACCTTGGTTAATTACAAGATCGTTCTAACTTGGCATCTGATATTTTCATTTTTTTCTTAAACTAGGATCTGACTGTAGAGCTCTTCCCTTAACCATAATGCTCCTCCAATTGTATTCCCTTTGGACAGGATGGAGATTTCTAGAGCTCTTGTTTGGGTTTTAGTGAGTGCATCAGTTTTTCACTTTTTCTTTCCCAATTTTATTTTTTATATAATATGCTGTAGTAACTCTCTTCTAAACTTTCCTAAACCTTTGTTACCAAATTTAAGGTCCCATTTATTTGGTATTCTTGGCTACCATTGTTACTTTCTCCTATTACCTTGCCTTAAGGTAATCCTTTGGTATTAAGATTTTTCCCCCCTTTTTTCTCACTTTAAAAGTGTTTGTGAATGCTTAGTTCTACTGTTTTTTGTGCACTTCTGTGGGCATAAGATCCCAAACTCACAGGGAGTATGTTTGGGCCCAGCGCACTTTTTTACTCCTGCTCCATTTGTGTGGCTTTTAATGTTGGGTCACTAGCGACAGAAGAGATACTTGTTCTAAAAGGCCTCCTTCTAGCCTCTCCTCCTACTGGTACTTCAGGGGCTCGTACCTTTCTCTCAACTCTATGGAGCACCTAAACCTCTTCCACGCACAGTGTTCTACGCACAGTGTTCTCAATCTGCACCTTCATCTAAGCCTCCGAAGAACGTTAGAGCTTGGATCCAAGGTCTTCTGATTCAGCATCATCTACTGTTGCCAGGTGGTCTCTGCTCTGTAGTTTTTCCCCAACACCAGTATCCCGATGTCTGCCTTTCTCCTTAAAGAGCTGTTTTTAAAAAGTCATCCAGATTACCATCCACTTTGTCCTCCTTCAGGTTCTCCCAAAGTCTTTCAGTTGCAGATAGCATAATTCCTCAGAGTCCTGTCTGCTCAGAGTCCTGTCTGCTCAGTCTCCCATCAGATCTGTGAACGTTAAGCCTTTTCCAGCTTGCAGTTGCTCATTCTCCATTCCAACCTGCCATTTGGAACTTTGGCTCAGAGTCAAACCATCTGATCTGGATTAGATTTTTATCTTCTGCTCCAGCGACTTCCGTGATCTGATTGGTTCCCCTTGGAGCTTCATTGTTGGACAGCTTTGCTCCGACTCGAGTAATCGGATCCATTCCTTGTTTGGATCATGTCTTGAGTCTACTCATCCTACACCTTGGGGACTGCCAGCCCAGATGAGCTTCCAAGCAGTTCTGCCAGGGAACCTCCTGCTGCTTCCAGTACGTTCTCAGAGCATCCCACTTAACATTCCTTAAGAGGTTGTGCAAGAGGAGGCATGTGGATTTCCCACCAGAATCCCCCTCGGAAGGCACTAATTTTGATGGCAAAGGGTAACCTACATCTCCACCTGAGGATGTCTCACTTTAGACATCTTGGAGATCCTTTGCCAGAAAGGTGGTCTTCCCAAAACCCTTCCCATGAGTAGTTGGTATTCTTGTAAGCCTTCAAGTCTGGACCACCTACGTCTTAAGTTGCCCCACCTGCGGATCCCAAAATGAATGCCCACCCTACTAATGCATCAATCCCAAAATGAATGCCCACCCTACTAATGCATCAGTGATATCTCCCATGCAGCTGAAGGTGCCTCTGAGGCTGCTTGTTCAGGCGTGCCTGGATGCAGTTGTGTGGTGAGTTTTTGAGCCCCTCAAGACATCCTTCATCAATGCTCCCTTTTGATGGATCTTTGAGCCAACAGAAGCTCTTCCACAGTGAGAAGCTTGGAAAGACCTTGTTTGCTGACAGAATCCATGTTTCCACTCTACAGATTCCTTTTTCTAGGAGTCTGCACAGTAAGTTGTTGTGGATCCAGAATCTCAAGTACCATTCCAAGAATTCAAAACTTTCTCCCAGAGGTGGGGGGGGGGTTGCTACAATGGTGGACACCCACGTGGCAGAGGGGGTCTGAAGAATCCAGGGTTTCAATTCTTGCTGTCTGATCCTTTCAGCCCTTCTGAAAGATTGCTCAACTGTCCATTTCTGGAGGCAGTGAAATATTTCATTCTCTAAAAGTTCTCCAAAGGAACAGGATACATCTCCCAGTCAGAGAAAGTTAGCAGCTCTAGAGATTCAAAAGCTCTTGGACAAGAATCAGCCAAGAGGTCCCCCCGAGACTAGAGTATCCAGAGTTTACTTAAGGTATTTTTAGTGCCAAAGAAAATGGGGAACCTGAGACCCATTTTTGGATCCCTTGTCCTCTTTACCAGGTCATAAAGAATTCCAGATGGTCACAGTTCAGTCCTTTCTGCCTCTGTCTTGCAGGGTGATGACTGTCTTGCAGGGTGATGACTGACTGGGCTCTAAAGATCTTCAAGATGTATACTATCACATCAAAATGAACAGGCGCCCTGAGATACATATGCTTCTAGCTGGGAGCCAGTCATTTACCAGTTCAGAGGCCAGCCGTTCAGTCTCACCACAGCCCTCAGGGTGTTCAGCAAATGCATGGCAGTGGTAGTAACTCATCTAAGACTGCTCAGATTCTGTGTTTCCATACTTTAAAATAACTCGTTTCTTACCGCACCGACCAGGCATTTTCTGCAGAGAGCCAGGCATTGATTTACTCCTAATTATCACTCCCTGGAATGACCAATCTAGCCAAGTCGCCACTTCAGACACTTCAAGTCTTGGTGTTTATATGGGCTCATCTAGACTGTTATTTGTGCAGCTCTTCAGAGTTCTTGTGTTGAAATCGCATGTCTGGCAAGTTTTTATCCTTCTCCCCCAGTTAAAAATGGTACTCTAAGCATTAGGGTCCGTGGCTGCTGCAATAACTTAATACCCACTTCTCGTCATTTGAGAATTCGGTGGACTCTAGCAGTGCAGTGGTCCTTCCTTCGACATCTGACAAAATTCTCACATTTGCAGAAAATCCCTGTTGTGGTGGATACTCCAAGTTTTCTAGTGCGTTATTTTTTTTTTGTTCTGTCCCAGAATGCCATGTTGACCATGGACATCTCCCATTTGAGGTGGGAGTGGGGCATTACTTGGGGTGGACCGTTCAAGGCAAATGGTCCCTAGAGGAGACAAATTTGTATGTAAATGTCCTAGAGATGAGTGGTGTCTGCTGTTTCAGGCCCTTCAGAGCTTTTTTTTTTTGCTATTCAGATTGACAATACGTCAATAGTCTTGATGCATCAAATGGGGGAACCGGGTCTACCTACCCCCTTAAGAAGCAGTGAGAGTTTGGTAGTGGGCCATCTCCAACCGCTTTCTCGTAGCAATGCAAATACTGAAACTGGGGAAGTCCCACATCTTAGAGCTGAGCAAGACTGATCTGTTTACTTTTTTTCCTCTGTGGTGGATTCTTTCTTACCCCTCAGGGCCATTCACCGATAGATGCTGTAGTCAGTTTGGCCCTCTGTCTCCTTATATATATATACCTTCCCCTACCTCTAATCCCAAGCTTTCTTCAGAAAGCACTCTGAAGAGCAAAGTAATCCTCATTGCCCCCTACTAGCGTTGGCAAATGTGGTTTCACCTAGTATGTCCACATTGGGCACTTGATCCCAGTTCAGACCTCCTGTTTCACACATCTGGAAAGATTCATGCAGGCCTCTGCATGTTTTTTCAAATTCCTATGATGGCTAGACATTCCATGCTTTCCTCCCCAGTCTGCCAAATTATTTTTTATCTCGCACACCTTTGACTAGGAAGATATGAGTAAATGGAAGAGGCTGTCTTTTTGGGCTTATCAAGAGAGCTGGATCCTTCCGCAGCTCCTCTCCTGGCTGTCTTAGGTTTCCTTGCCTCCTCCTATTTTTCAAAGCAGGGCAAGCTTTTCCACAGTAAAAGCTCAATTAGCAGCCCTCTCCAGCTGTCACATTAGAGATTAAAACTTGGATGAAGTTGGGCATTTCTAAATGGAACCTTTTTACGTGGACCTCCAGTTTGCGATCCCACTCCACCTTGGGACCTGATTTATTAGACCTTTGTACATTTGAACCTTCGTTTTTGTCTTTGAAAACAGTCTCTTTGGTCACTATCCCTTCAGCAAGACTAGTATCTGAACTCCTAGCACTCCTCAAAACCCACTATATTTGATTCCTCGAGTAGTTGCCCTGCACAGTAGTCCTTTTCTACCAAAAGTGGCCTATGAATCAAGTGATCAATTTACCAGTGTTCTTTCCTAGAATTGACAGGAGAATATACCCTTAGTCTTTTAGATGTTCATAGGCAACTTCACTATTACTTTCACAGGACTAAGTAATTTAGTTTGTTCCTTGAGAGGCTTCATTTTGCCAAGATGACAAAAAGCTCCCTCAACTAAGTCTGTGGCTAAATCGACTGCCTTTTGGGCTAGAGTTTCCATTGATGACACTTGGGGACTCTGTCCCATTCGTTTCATTCTTCCTCAACTTCCCTCCCACTTTCTTCCTATCCATGTCCGCGTCTTTGGGAGATTCCTAACAGAATTGTTAGGAACCATAGTTCTGTTTGAGCTTCTGATTTTTGATCCATCACTTTTGTTATAGCTATGTTGAGGTACTTTGTGATATTGAGCAGCAGACTCTATCTGGAGTAGTGGTCAGGGGCATTGCGAGTAAGGCAGGAACTTGAAAGTCTGATCCTGGGGATTGGATCAGAACCCATTTATTGAAAAGTGAAAATGGAGACAGATGTAGTATAGTTTTGGTGAGTACATACGTTTTTATTTTGACTTTCTACAATGGGAAATGGTGGGGGGAAGAAGATGGCTGTAATAGCTGTATCCAAGTGCTTCAGTTGATGATATGGAGGGCCGGGGACTGCAGTTTGCATTTGATTTTTCAGTCCTGCTGCATCTTTTACTGGTTTAAATGCGTACGTGACACTTGTTTGTTGTGGTTGTGCTCGCTCAAGAGTTGAAAACCCAATGTAGTAACTTAGGGCTAGGCAAACTGTCCTAGCTTAGCTTGTGTAGTGTATGACACTTTACCATCAGGAGGCATGTTTAGCCCAAGGTGGAAGAGGGGAAAATGCATTGCTGAGTTGACCACAGAAGAGGCAAAGCCCCCGCTGATCAGCTGATGTGGTAAGTAATTTTTGTGTTTCACTTTCAGCTCTTGCTTGTTTAAAAAAAAAATAAATTGTTTGTAGAGATCTGTTTTAGTGGATTCAGGGACTCAATGCAAGATTTTTTTTTTTTTCTCTCCCCAGCTTTAAGCTCCTCTACTTTTGCTATCGCAGCTTGAAAGTTTGCAGTCTAGTGCTGTAAACATCCCCGACTGGAAGCTGTAGGCACACATTCAAGCTTTCAGTCTGATGTTTGCTGCCTCTGGCTGCCTTACACAATCGCCTGAAGTTGCCTGCGCAATGGGAAAGGAAAGAGCTTGAATAACTGGCTGTAAATGGATATAGACCTCCTTCGTTTTCCTTTAGGTAATTTTTGGTCTTTATCTGTATTAATTGAGGCCATTTGAATGGTCCTTTTTTTTCTTTCCTTCTGTTGCACCACACTGGGAATTATACTTTGTCTTGGTGTGGCAAATCAAGTAGTAGTTTGTGTAAACATCCTACACTCAGCTGTGATGTAAGCAGAGGCTGGGAGGTGGGTGTTTACTTAGACTAACTTGGAATTGCAGCTTTAGAACATCCTAAACTAACACTGCTTGAATTCCGGTACTTTAGTTTTGCTTCTGGCTGGTTTATAGTGAAGTCTTGCAGCTCTGCAGTGTTCTATACATGTACTGAAAGAGATGCTGTTTCCTAACAGGATTGCAACTAATGCGCGTGTTTTGGATGACTTAGTTTATTGGTCCAGTATATAAAAGAACAAGTATCACTGACATTTACAGTATTTTTCGTTCAATGGATATGTTTATCGTATTTGGTAATATAGAAACTAATGCAGAAACTGATTACAGCATTCTGGGGAAAGTTGAAGTGGCAAGGAAAATAAGGATTTTCTGCACCACTTCTAGATATTTGTATCTCTGGAGAGGAGTGGTATCTACCATCTGTCAGTGCTGCTTTTTTTTGTTTTAAGATGGAGTGAGAAAGCATTTGGTAATAGCAGTTCTCATTGTGCATCTTGTTCCACTATTGCCACTGTTTTTATGAAATGTTAAAAATCTGGAAACTTTAATTCTGTCAAGTGGTTTTATCTGAACTAAGTGTATTGACCTAATTAGTCTACATTTAAACAAGAGATTTAATTGGTGTGCAGTAGAAATTTGTAATTACTATTTGATAGTTGTACTAAATGGCTTGTGTTGTACTGCCATATGAATGGTTCTTGATACTGCAAGCACTTCCTTGCTGCATTTTTTTCCTTTTGTGCAAGAAAGTACAGTTGACTTGTTTCCTTTATTCTCTAGTACCCGATAATAAAAAAATGAAGCTCATCTTATTTGTCTTGCGCGTGATCAGAAGCTTTCCATATGTTTTATCAAATTCTGAAGTACTGCCATGGGAATAGAGCTACAAGTTTGAAATAAGCAGCTACTGCTATGAATAGATTTGCTGCATATCTGCTGACTAACAGCAGATTGGTTTTGAATTGAAACAGGTGCTCTCCTGTAGTTGCAGGAAAGCAATATCCAATGTAACTTTACACAAATGGGTATAAGAATGAATGAATCAGCAGGTTGGTAGGAGGTGGGAAAAGTTAATTGCATTGCTTTCGCAAGCATTCTTAGAAGGGTTTGTAAAATAAACTCTGAAAGCCTGAAACTAATAGGAATGAAGCATTTTTGTATGAAATTGGTTTGCTGTATAAGCAGCCAAGTAACAGCTGATTGGTGTGAACCATTGAGTTAGGTTTAGCAAAAAGGCACAGTAAATTGCAAATAGGCAGTGGGAGATGAGATGGTAAGAGACACTCTGCATTGTCTTCTAGTGCCATCTAATACCTAAAACAGAAATGAAACCTAAAGTTTTGCTGTTAAGTACTTCAGCAAACTGTTAATTTTAAACTTGAAGCAGAGGTTTGGACCACTGTACATAGAAAATCCCTGCTATGGATGAGTTTAAATACTTGGGATCGACAGTGCAGAGTAATGGTGAGTGTGGAAGACAGGTGAAGAGACTACAGAGAGGGTGGAGTGGGTGGAGAAGTGTCTGGAGTGATTTGTGACTGGTTTGAAGAGGAGGTGAAGGCTGCTAGCCTAGCTAGATAGAATTCTGTAGATAATTCTGTAATTAGCCTGGGAACCAGAAAGAAAAAGCAGAAAATGGAGCTTTTGTTTTATTTCATAAAAAAAAAAATACGATCTGTATTTCTATTTTCCCGCCTAGATCCCGGAACTGCTGCTTAAGGACTTGTGGAGTATGCATGTCCCCTCCCCGCGACATGCAGGTAGGTGCGAGTGTGAACGGGTGTGCCTTCTTTGAAGGTTGGGTGTCAAGGCTGGCAACTGCACAGTAAAAAAATCCACTGCCAATCAGCGGACCAGAGTTCTGCTGTGGCGACCCCTAACCGTAAAAGCCGAAAGACCTTACTAGTCTGATTTGTTCAGACCTTGTCGTTTCTGCTCATCAGTGAGAGTGGTAGCATTGAGCAGCCTGTCTGTTACAAGAGGAGTGGTTTCCAGCTCTGAAATTAACCTTATTTGGCCGTTTTGGATTGATTACTATCCCTTTCAACTTTGAGTTAAAAAAAAAAAAAAAAAAGTTTGTGCAGCGCCACTTAGCTAAGGTTAAACTATTCCTGGCACCATAAAGTCTGCTCTTCAGTTTTTCCCTTAGAACTAGCCAGATTTTTAGTTTTAGCACTTGAATTTGCTTCTTAATGCTCATCACTGGTTCAGATTAGCACTTGAATTTGCTTCTTAATGCTCATCACTGGTTCAGATTAGCACTAAAGCTATAAATTACTATAGCACTCTACCTTCCTCCTAGGTTCATAGTTATGTACTAGGCTATCGGCCTTGGGGCCTATATAAGCCTAGCCAAAAGCGTTCCCTGACCTTCGCCACCCAAGAAAATTTTCCTGTGCCACAGAAGTGATCCCTGTGGTGAATTTTCTATTTCCCATCCAGTTGGCAAGATTTTTCTTGGCGGGCCAATGAGGAGCTTTGCTTGATGTTCATGGATAAGTTTGTTCCAGAGTATTGGAAGTTTCTGGGACAGGAATCTCTCCCTCCAGCATGTTTAGTTTCCCTCTAGCATGTTCTGTTTAGTGTGGTGACGAGGTTTAGGTCCCTGGAGTGTGGTTCGGAGAGATTGGGATTTAATTGTAGCATGTCCAACAGCTCTGCTTGACATAGCTTTATATGTTAGGCAGAGATCGCCTCTGAGTAGGTGATATGCGACTGAGTAGAGCTGTAGTTTTTAAGACTTTGCATATGGCATCTGTTTGAGGCCAGTTATCTTAGTGAGGTATTTCTGTGGCCTTTCAATTGTAGGTGTCTTGTGAGATGCATGCCAAACAGGGCATTGTACTCTAGTGGGTCTGAGGGATGAGCAGAGAGGAACAAGTACCTCCTTTTTTTTCTAGAGGAGAACCCTTTTGTGATGTGGCGTGCCACGTAGGAGGATTTCTGACTACTGTGGCAATGTGCTTATCAAAGGAGAGACTACTGTCCACCTGTGTCCTGAGGTCTTATCACACTTTAGTGAGCTGCTGCCTACTGGGAGTCATAATAGAATCACCTAATGATGTAGGCATTCTACAAAAGGGATTCAGACAGATGCTTGGTATCAGTCATGGCCTCAAGCTCAATGCCAAGAATTGCACTGTCATCCTCTTTGGGAAAAAATCTGTACCTATGTTTACAGTCCTCTACAAATTGTTAGCCAAAGACCTTCTGTGTTGGCCTGCATTTCAGAGAAGTAGATGCCGAACAGGAGGTCCGAGGACTGAACCCTGTGGTACTCCCCTCGTCAGTGGTCTGAAGTCAGACTTTGAGTTGACCACTTGTGGGTTTTGTTAGTGAGCCAGTTTGCCACCCATCTTGACATGGGGATTTATGCCCAGTTTAGTGAGTTTCTCTAATTCCAGAATGGGGGGTGGTATCAAAAGCCTTGGCGAGGTCAAGATAGGCTGTGTACTACCTTGCTCTTTTCTGCGGCTCTGACTGCTTTAAAGAAGTCGGTCTGGTTTAGTACACATGATCTACATTTCACAAACCCAGATTGAATGTGGTCCAGAGTTTGGAGAATACCAGTGTCATTGTTTACAAGTTCCATGGTGATGCATTCCATAGCCTTGCAGGCTCGTCAGGCTAATGGCGGTAGTTTCTGGGGTCCGTGGTGGCTCCCCCTTTACAGAGTGGGATAACCGTCACTGTGCGTTATTGAGTGGGCACATAGCCTGAGGTGAGGCTATGATGGTACTTGGGTGGGGTGCCAGTTCATTCTGTAGTTAATGTAGAACGCAACCTGGGATGTTGTCGGGTCCCATGGATGCTGTGTTCTTGGCTTTGGAGGGTGTTTACCTGTGCAGCCGTGATTACAGTAACTTTGCATTCTTCCGGTATAGAGATGGGTCCTTGCGGGGATGAGAGGGGGATAAAGTTAGCACTGAACCTTTCTGCCAGGATGTTGGCAATGTCAGTTGGTTCTGTATATTTAGTGCCATTGTGCTGTAACTCTGAGCAGATTTCAGTATTGCCATTGAGATTCTTGACATAGCTGTAGAATGCTTGTGGTGGTCTTTAGTCGGTGGCGATTTAGTTTTCGATTTTGAGGGATCTCTGCTTCTTACTGAGCCTGACCAGGGAGTTCTCCAGTCATGGGATTTTACTCTCTTGCAACAGTTTTTCTTCTGAGTTTGTTTATGGCAGGGGACCATCAGATTGGCTTCCTTTTTTTGGAGGATAGCATCTTGGTTCTGTTGGGGATTGCACGATCCATGCACTCGTAAGTGCTTATAAAGTACATTGTGTAGGATTCAGCAGTCATACCTCTGTCCATCAGCATGGGTGTCGTGAAGTTTGCCACTTCCGTCTTAAGAAGCGTTAAGCTGGCTTTGGAGAGATTTTTTACGGTTTCCATAATGGGAGTGGGGAAGGGATGTGGATGTCTAGGGTGATTAGCTTGTGGTCGGATCTGACCAACGAGGAATTGACCTCTGGTGTGGAGCACCAGTTGCCAGTGTTGGTAATAACCAGGTCTAGGATATTGCTGCCCCTGGTGGGGGTGTGGATAAGTTGATCCAAGGCATTGGAATTTGTCACAAGATGGGTTGCAAACTGGCTTAAGGACAGAACCCACAGGGTTAGAGTTGCTGGCACTGTCAGACTCCAAGCCGGTCACAAGTGTCCCACAGGGCTCTGTCCTTGACCCCCTATTCGGCATCTACTTCTCATAAGTACAGGCCAACATGGGAGGACTTTGGCTGACAAAGTTTTCAGACTACTGCAAACTGGGCGCCATAGTGGAAAGTGCATCGGACACGGATATCCTTCAGAAGGGTCTCACGGAAACAGATAGCTGGTGCCAGAGCCATGGCCTGAAGTTAAACGCCAAAAATGTATAGTCATACCCTTCTGGAAAAAAAGGTAACCCCAAGCTACCATATAGGTGGCAATCCACTAAGCACAGAAGAGGTTATCAGGGACCTGGGGACCCAGGTTGACAGTGGCCTTTCTTTTGACACTCTTGTTGCTAAAGTGGTTAGAAAGACCTTCTACATTGCCCACCTGATCATGAAGGGATTCACATCCAGATCTAGTGAGGTCATTGTTCCCCTGTACTCTTCACTTATCAGACCAATGATAGAGTACAATGCCCCATTCGGGATGCATCTCACCCGACATCTGCAGCAATTGGAGAGACCCCAAAAGTTCCTCACCAAAAGGATAAATGGACTCCAAAATCTGTCATATGCTGCCAGATTGAAGAAACTCAAGCTCTATTCAGTCGCATACAGTCTGCTCAGAGGTGACATGTGCCTGACATACAAGGCCATGTCCAACCCGGAATTAATGGACATGCTCCACCTCAAAAAATCCAAATCCACAAAAACCACTAGAGCAAGCGACTTAAACCTTAGCACGGATATAAATAGGACGTGCTGGAGGGATTTATCACTCAGACTCTATGCTGTGGAATAAAATCCCGGTCCATGTGAGGCAGAGCACCTCGCTGGCTTGTTCAAGAGAAATTTTGACCTGTGGGGATGGGAGATCGTAGGTTTACCCCGGGAATCATCTCTGTGTCACTGCTGGACAGAGGCACAACAAACTAATGGGCACAGTATTTTTTCATATAAGGGGTGGCGTAAGCCACAAAACTTTAGGCTAGGCTTATAAATGCCTTAGGGCAGATAGCCTAGTCCAAAAAACGTTGAGCACAAGAGTTGGTGCTAGATTTGTTTTCCCAGTTAATGGTGGGATATTGCCCATTATTAGGGTATTGGGTTGTACCCTAATTTTCCAGTGCATCAAGAAATGAGTTGGAATCCTGGGGCATGGTGGGGGATCTGTAGCGAGCTACAATTTGGATTGTGATCTTGCCCAGAGTTAGTTGGACTTAGAATATCTCTGAGGCATTATACTGAGCAACTAGTTTGGAGGTGTGGATAATCCTTAAGGAGTATGGACTCTCCTCCGCCTTAAGCGTTTCGGTCCAGGTTAGGTGGCCGAAAGGTGTGGTATGAAGTATAGCCTGGTAATTCAGGAGTACTCTGGAGCCAACCAGGTCTCTCTCACTGCACAGATGTCTATGTTCTCCATTTTAAGGAGTGCTTCGAGTGAGTGCATTTTGAGGTTTAGACTTCTAGCATTGAGTAGCAATACCCTCAGATTTTGCTTGCTTGTACCTGTTACAGTGGTGAATTTGTCATTTGAACCTTGCCTAAAAAAGGCAGTACAGGGGTGGCTAGAGCCTTGGCCAGTATCCGGAATCCCAGGGACGACAGGTGCAGGCCATCTCTGGCAAAGCATTGTGGTTGGTCAATCATGTCATCCCAGGCAGATACTGAATCCCCTTAGAATGACACCAGAAGCTTAGCCAACTGTTGAAGTCCATTTTGTCCTTTTACTGTGGTAGCTTTCTTGGTGATGGCAGGATGCCACACGGGGCTAGAGTCATACCTGCCTGGGCTACAAGATCAGACAGCTCAATGTCCCTTTTCATGTAGCCAGGGAGGTACGTCTCTGGTCATTCACACCAACATGGACAATGAGTCATATTTGTACTTGTGGAGTGACCGGAGTGCATGCATTATGTGGTGGATCCTGGCACCCGACAGGCAGATGACAGTAACTTTCTCCTTGTTTAGCCTGGTGAGTGGAACATCAGTGTGCCTGACTGTAGTCTCACCAATGACTAGAGTGTTGGGTACGTTGTTGGCCTTATGGGCTGTGGTTGAGTGGCACCCTGAGTTTATGGGCTGTGTCATTTGGGTTGTGTTTCTGCTTTGGAGGACCCTGTTGCTTGGGCATGTTTTTTTTACTGAGAGCCTCCGCAAATGTAGGTGTCATGTGTTTGTGTTGGTGTAGGTTTTGCGGGACTATGTGACGGGTGGGGTGCGGTGCAAGTGCTTACCTTCTCTTGATAGTCTATTCCAGTCTTGGGTGAAGAGAGCTTTGCTTCTAGTTTGGCTATATAAGTGCATCTCTCACAGGTTGTAGTCTTGAATGGTAGGAGGGGGTTGTCTGTGTACATGAGGCAATTGCTGCATTGCCCCAAGATGCCCAGATTCACCAGGTAGACAGGAGAAAACACCGGGAGCTGACCCTTAGACCTACCTGGATAGGTGCTTATTTAAGTACTAGAAACTGTTTTCCTCTAGACGAGGAAAGTTTGAGTGCTGTAGTAATTTGTAGCTTATTTAGTGCTTACGAGTTCTGAAAGTGCTGAGCTCAAAGAAACAGACTTGAGTGCTGAAACTGAACTGGCTAGTTCTAAGAAACAAAATTAAGCTAGAAGGCTTCCCTCCAACACAGGGTTGGGGGCTCAGAAGCCCACAAACAGTCCTGGACACAGCAAATCTGTATCCAGACTAGACTAGCCTCAGGAAAGGCGAGAAACAAGCTTAGAAGACGTTTTAAGTGGAGAGAGAGAGGAGGAGCAAAAACTAAATGGATTGGCCTTAAATGTTCTCCCTGTATTGGGTAGAATGAGGTAATAACTGTAAACTGTAGACTGGGAGGAGTGTCCCAGATCAAATTTAACTGCAAAGCCATCAACTATAAGAACTACAAAAAGGGAGGGTGGGAAACTGTAGGAATGTTTCTCAGAGCCAAAGCCATGGGCGAGGGTGAGGTGGTTCACACAGCCTATCTCGACCTCACCAAGGCTTTCGACACCGTCCCCATTTGGGAATTATAAACTCACTAAACTGGGTATAAATCCCTACATCACAAGATAGGTTGCCAACTGGCTCACTGACAGAACCCACACTAAAAGTTGTAGACTCCAAATCTGACTTCAAACCAGTGACATCTGGAGTACCCCAGGGTTCAGTGATTGGTATCTACTTCTCTGAAGTACAGGCTTAACACACAAGGTCTCTGGCTAATGAAGTTTGCAGATGGCTGCAAATTAGGTGCCATAGTAGAGTCCCCAAATGATGTGGACATCCTACAGAAGGGCCTCCCCGAGACAGATGCCTGGTGTCAGAGCCATGGCCTAAAACTCAATGCCAAAATGTGCATGGTCAACCCCTTTGGTAAAAACTCTGTACCCATGAACTACCACATAGGCAGCAATCTACTTGACGTCAAATGTGTGAGGAGACCTTGGGACTCTGGTGAACAGTAGTCCCTCCTTTGATCACATTGCCACAGTAGTCGGGAAATCCTTATATGTGGCAATATGTGGCACACCATCACAAAAGGGTTCTCGTCCAGTAAAGGTCATTGTTCCCCTCTAGTCTATCATTAGACCCATTGTAAGTACAACGCCCCTTTTGGAGTGCATTTCACAAGACATCTGCAACATCTTGAAAGGCCGCAGAAGTACCTCCTGAGGATTACCAGACTCTGAACTATGCTGGCCATCTCAAATTTAAGCTTTACTCCGTAGCATATTGCCTACTTTGTGATTTCTGCCTAACATACAAAGCTATGTCAAGCCCAGAGCTGTTGGACATGTTGCACTGAAAGAAATCCCAATCCCTCTGAGCTGCACACTGTAGGAACCTAAAACTTGTCACCACAGTAAACAAACATGTTGGAGGGATAGCTTCCTGTCCCAGAGACTTCCCATACTCGAACAAGCTACCCTCTGTCAGGCAGAGTTCCTCACTAGCATTCCAAGAAAAATCTTAGTCGGTGGGGAAATAGGAAATTCACCCCATGAATCACATCTGTGGCTCTGCTCTACAGGGGCACAGGAAAATAACTTTATGGGGTGGCAAAAGCCAGGGAACCTTGTTGGCTAGGCTTACTTAGGTTGGCCCTTGGGCTGATAGGTTCATAGGTAAGTACTATGCTATGTAGCATACAGATGTCCACGGAGGCAAGGTAGAGAACAAAAGGTGAGGGGAGCCAGTAAGTGGGGAAGACAAAATGCCAGTAGTAGGTTGTCTTGAGATAAAACTGGTACGTCCTACAGATGTTCCGATGGGGAAGGATTTGGATGAGGCAGTACCATGTGCTTATGCAGTTGCATGTAATCGGGCTAGAAGAAGAGCATGTGGGTCTGGTAGCCTGGGGCAGACCCAGACAGATCACATACTTGCAGCTAGGACTGGTGAGGTGGTTACTTCAGGGAGGAAGCTACTCTAGCAGTGCGAGTGAAGGTGAGCCACAGCTGCTTGGGAGAACTGATGTTCCCTTGGACGGAGTGACTGTAAAGGTGAGTAGTAGTACCCAGGCTGACCGTGAGACACCACTGTTAGAGCATGCCAAACTTTGTGGAAGAGGAGCTGGGAAGAGTTTAGACAAGCTCAGCTTTCAGACCATACAATGCAAGGCCTGAGGCAGGTATCTAGTGAGGCACCTGATTCTCAAGGGAAAGGGGGATTCTGTTTACAGGAACAGAGGATTACAGTATAGAGTGGACCCCCGAGGGAGGGCTAGTAGATGACAGCAGTTGGTAGTACCTAGAGCCTACCTTCTGACGCTTCTAGCCATAACCCATGATATTCCTTTTGCGGGTCATATGGGCAGTACAGAGAGACATATATTATGCAGAACTTCTATTGGCCTGGATTTCCAGAGATGTAACAGGGTATTGCAGAACCTGTGAGCAGTGCCAGAAGGTAGGCAAGGCAGGAGACTAGGTGAAAGCTCCTTTGCCTTTTCCTATGATTGAGGAGCCATTTCAGAGGATAGCTATGAATATTGTGGGGCCTCTGAGTACCCAAGTTCCACAGGGGAAAAAGTATATCCTAGTGGTAGTGGATTGTACTACACAATACCCTGAGGCAGTGGCTCCTTCCTCCATTGAGGCAGAAAAGGTGGCAAATGCTGTAGATTTTCAGCAGGGTAGGTTTCCCAAAAGAAATACCGACTGACGGGTGCCAATTTCATGCCAGACCTGCTGGCTTGTCTGTGGAAGTACTGTGGGGTGAAGAACCCCCCTACCATCTCCAGACTAATGGTCTTGAGAGGTTAAACTCTACAATCCAGTCCATGCTATGGGCATTTGCAGACCAGTTTGAGGGAGTAGGACAAACATTTTCCTCATCAGTTTGCTTACAGAGGTTCGCCAGGAATACACCGTTTTTTCACTGAGTTGCTGTATGAGCTTAGGATAAGGGGACCTCTAGTTAATTTGTGATGAGTGGAAAGGCGAGTGTGAATATATGTCCTAAACCTTAGGACAAGGCTCAGGGAACTTGTGGGCTTAGCCCAGGAAAACCTGGCAGAAGCCTAGCAGCAGAAAAAGGTCTGGTATGACAGGAATGTTCAAGCTAGAGAGTATGCTGTAGGGCAGCAGGTAATGGTTCTTATTCCTGTCCGACACAAGCTGCAAGCAGCTTGGGAGGGGCCCTAAAGGTGGTAAGAAAGGTAAGTGATAACTACATGGTGGGAACTGCTAGGCAGGGGCACAAATTGTACCATGTTAACAAGTTGAAACCTTACCATGATAAGGAAGGCCTTTGTGCTGAGCATTTGCAGTGGATTTCCAGAGTCTGAGGGAGATCTGGTGACTGATCTCCTTAGTGAGGCTTGGACTGACACCTCACTGGAAGGGATAGCAATGTCCCAGCAGCTATTTGCTACCCAGATTCGAGAAATCCGAGCAGTATTACAGGAGTTTGGGGACATGTTCAGTGGGAAACCAGGGTTCCACCCATCTGGTGCAGTACCAGGTGGATACAAGACCCAAAGGCCTATTCGGCAGGCCCCTTATAGGGTGCCTGAGAGCAGACTCTGAGGGAGGAGATACAAGAAATGTTGGAACTAGGAGCAACAGTCCCTGGGCCTCCTTAGTGGTGCTGGTGCCAATGAAGAATGGCAGCACCTGGTTCTGTGTGGCATACTGGAAATTAAATAGTTGCACTGAGTCAGATGCTTACCCCATGCCTGGGGCAGTTGCCCTAGAGCAGCTGGGTGGGGCTAATTATCTTACAAACATTGATCTTATCAGGGTTACTGGCAGCTGCCCTGGACTCCCAGTGCTAGAGAGAGGTCAGCCTTTGTGACTCCTTTTGGCTTGTATGAGTTCATAGAGATGCCCTTTGTGAGGAAAAATGCCCCAACTACTTTCCAGAGGCTGGTAGATCATATCCTAGCAGGAGGGTTTGCCCTTTCTTACCTAGATATTGCTATCTACAGCCATTCCTGGCAAGAGCACCTTCAACATGTTAGGGAGGTGCTGGGCAGACTACAGAGGGCAGGGTTGACCATTAAGCCCAGCAGATGTCAGGTGGGTATGGCAGAGGTGGTCTACCTGGACATAGAGTGGGGAGTGGTAAGATCAGGCCAGAACCTGCCAAAGTAAAAGCCATTCAGTCATGGCCTGCACCAGTTACCAAAAAGCAGGTGACTGCATTCTTAGGGACAGCAGGGTACTACAGAAAGTTCATCCCCATAGTAACATGATCCTAGCTGCAGGTTTTACAGTAGGAGTATTAGGAACATAACTGTAGATCTGTTTATGGAATAAAAAGCAGTTTGATCAGAGCTGTAATAGCAAATGTTTTGATCAGAGCTGTAATAGCAAATGTTTTGATCAGAGCTGTAATAGCAAATGTTTTGATCAGAGCTGTAATAGCAAATGTTTTGATCAGAGCTGTAATAGCAAATGTTTTGATCAGAGCTGTAATAGCAAATGTTTAGATCAGAGCTGTAATAGCAAATGTAAATGTTCATTGTGTTACCCTGCTGCAGTCTGCCTGAATTCCAAAGTCTTGGTCCGGCGTCTGTTGCTGTCACTTCTTCCCTGACATCAGTGCGTCAGGGGTATATAGGAGGCATCAAACGCCATTTTCTTCAGTCTTTCTTGCCGCACGGTGCCCGAAGCAGAAGCAGTTCGCAAGTGCCGGTTGGCCGACTCCTGAGATTTTTGAAGTCTAATTTCAGATCCGAAGTCTTCAATAAAGCTAAGTACCCCACTGGGGAAACTTTTCTTGCCTCTGACCGATGTCAGAAAAAGTTAACAATTGTATTTCTTGTGGGAAGCAAATGCCTCATAAGGATTTTCATTCTTATTGTATACCTTGCCTAGGCCCAGACTGCGACATCACTGGTTGTCTGTTTTGTGCTAGGTTCAGTAAGCGAACTATAAAGCGATGCTTTGATTTCGCACGACACTACTTCGGTAGAAAATTTAATTACACTACGCCGTCGGAGCAACTGACTACTGGCATGCAAAAAAACGCAAAGATAAGGACAGGTAGCCTAGATCCAAGCCAGGCCTCGGCCGGCCGATTGCCGGTTCACCGGTTTCCAGTGAGACTCCTACACAGCCCCTGGCTACCGCAGAATTGGAACCCCAGACCACTTCGGATTCTCTGGCGGTGAGTTCTAGGCCGACGCAGCCATTTTATTTAGGCCCTACCGACGACATTGCAGAAGAAGCCGGTGCTGCAGAAACACCTTTGTTTTCTGAAGGTGTCTTCAGACTCTCACCATAAAACCGTATCCTAAGCTTAAGACTCCTCTAAAACCAAAAAATACTGCACTTAAGTCTCCAGTCCAAGGCCCCATGCCTAAGAAGCAGATGCTTAAAATGGCTGAAGATTTGATTTCTTTAATCAGGGGTTCCCAACCCCCACCCGACAAAAGGCCTAGACAGGAGGATTATGCCTCCTCTGATGGTGTCTATTTCCTCAAGCTTCTCTGAGGAAGAAGGTTTACACCTCAGCCACTCTGGCTATGAGAGCACTAAATTGTCAATTTCACATGCTTAAATACCAGCAATTTTTAATGTCTCAAATAAAACAAAAGATGAGCACACATTCTCAACAGTCTGAATTGAAGGAAATGCAGGATCTGTTGCATGCAGCTGAACAGGTGGGCAAACATACTTTACAATGTGGATTTGATTCCTTGGAAGCTTCCAGTAGAGCAGCTGTTACTGGGTCTGTTATACGTAGGCATGCTTGGTTAAAGGAACAAACTCTGCCTGATCATGTTAAAGCAAAGTTGCTAGATGCTCCCTTACAACAGGATGTCCTATTTGGAGTTTAAGCAGAAGTCTTAAAGAAAATGGCGGATAAGGCAAAATCTATGCAGACTGTCAAAGATTTCTTACAGGTTCAGCCCCCACGCTTCGGCAGAAATTGGCCAACAAAAAATTGGTCCTTTCCAGCTGAGGGGTAAATACAGACACCCAAGGGGCAGAGGACAAGCACAAACCCATTACAAACCTCAACAAAGGGGCACTGCAACACAGAAGTTAGGAGAAGACTGGTCCCAAACTACTAGGCAAACACAATGACTTAAACCTCAAATTGCCAAGCAAAACTCTCTTGGCACATCCCTTGGGAGGAAAATTAGCACTTTTTTGCAGACAACTGGCGCATCGTCACAAAGGACAAATGGGTCCTAGACATTATTTCACAAGGATACAGATTCCATTTCACACCTTGCCAACGGTAAGAGGAATGCCAAACCTGCCACAATCAATGGGCAGAGGCACAAAAATGGACATGAGCCATTCAACTGGTACCTACACGGGAGCAAGGCCAAGGATTTTACTCAAGGCTCTTTCTAGTCCCCAGAAAGGACAATGCTTGGGGACCCATTGTGGACCTTTCAATTCTAAACACCTTCTTACAAGTACCCAAATTCAAGATGCTAACACTACAGCAGCTTCTTCCCATGTTGGGCAAGAAAGCATGGCTAGTAATGTTGGACCTCAAGGAGGCATACCTGCATGTCCCTATCGGACAATTGTAGAAACCTCCATTTCATTGCAGGTTCAACCCATTACCAGTTCTCTGCACTGCCCTTTGGCTTATCCACTGCGCCCAGGGTCTTCACAAAATGCCTGGCACCAGTAATTGCATACTGCAGACAGAGGAATTCAAATAAACCCATATCCTGGACGACTGCCTCATCCAAGCAGAAAGCAAAGACATTCTCTTAACATCTGGCTATTGTAAAACTCCTAAGTTGCCTAGGGTACACAGTAAACAAAAAGAAGTCAAAGCTAGTACCCTCACAAAATGACATTCCTGGGTGCTAGCTTGAATACAATGGCCCAAATGGCTTATCTGACGCCAGACAAACTACAACTGACTCAGTACTTCAAAACAATGGCAACAAAGACCCCAACTCCTTGCAAGAAATTCTGCAGGCCTTGGGCTGCATGGCATCTTGCATACTACTACTACCATTTGCAAAACTGCATATGAGGAAATTAGTGGTACCTAAAAAGCGTATGGACTCCACAGCCACAGCTTGGACACAATATAATCTCTCATTCCCTGCCTTCAATAAGAGTTTCTATGGTGGTCACAGGCATGTCACCAACAAGGGTCAGCCTTTCACCTTACCCCCAGCCAGGCAAACTGACAACATATGCATCGGACTATGCCTAGGGGGCACACATGGCAGGACTGTGCGTTCAAGGCATATGGACTTCAGATCAAAGGAATCTGTACATCAATCAAAAAGAAATGCTAGCTGTACAGAATGCCCTGACAGCCTTCAAGGACCTCCTTAATCCAGGACAGCTTACAATAACGACTGACACCACAGTAATGTGGTACATAAACAAGGGGGTACACACTCCTACCCTCTATGCAGGCAAGCAATGACTTTGTGGAACACAGCACTGGCTTACCAAGTTCAGCTATAAGCTCAATTCCTGCCAGGAAAAAATAAAACCTTGGCAGACTACCTAAGCAGAAACATCATGGATCCCTACAAGTGGAAACTGGATCCACAAGTATTTGCAATGGTAACTCAAATGTGGGCGCCCAGACATAGACCTGTTTGCCAACCCCCCAAGCTATCAGCTAACAAAATTTTGTACCAGGATATTTCACCATCAAGCTTGGAAGGTGGATGCACTCTGTCAGTTGGAAAAACCTGACCGTGTACGTCTTCCCTCCATTGCCCCCAAAGGTGCTGCTGAAAGTCAGGATGGAGACACCCAGAATGATACTCATAGCCCCAGTCTGGCCACGCCAGCACTGGTACCCACTATTAAGGAATATGACCCAAGGCCCACCATGGATTTTACCACAAATTACTCATTTGCTCACACAGCAAGACAGATTCTACACAGCCAGCTCAAAACCTTAAATTTGGCTGCATGGCAAATCACCTAAGCAACCAGCCAGCTCCTCTTTCTCTCGCTGTTATGGATGTTGTTCTGGAAGCCAGGAGGCCCAGCACCAGGAAGGCCTACTTGGACAAATAGGTTTTGCACCTGGAACCAAGCTAAAAGCCAAAATACCCTTCAGCCACAGATACCTCAGATTCTATAGTATTTAACGGAGATGTTACAAAAAGGACTTTCTTTTTCATCTATTAAAATCCACGCCTCAGCTATTTCAGCCCACTATAACACGGATCCTCCCTTATTTTCACATCTGCTTCTAAGGCAGTTTCTCAGGGGGGCCAAAAACATTAGGCCCCCCAGGAGAGCGCCTACACCAACATGGGACCTCAATTTTGTTGTGGAAAAACTTGCGTTACCTCCTTTTGAACCAGCTTTCTCAGCTGACTTTGTTTATATCCTGGAAGACTGCCCTGCTGCTAGCAATAACTTCAGCCAGAAAGTCTCAGAGCTTCAGGCACTAATGGCAGTAGAGCCTTTCCTCATTTTTCATCAAGACAGAGTTTCTCTACGAACTAACTCCTCCTTTATGCCTAAGGGTGGTATCCAGTGTGGCTTTAAATCAAACCATCCATTTACCCACCTTCTTTCCAAATCCACAGAACAGAGGAGAGACTCCTGCACTCCGTGGACATTCACAGGCAACTACGTTACTACTTGGATAAAACTAAGGTTTTCAGAAAATCTGACCAGCTCTTTGTATCCTATGCTGCAGCTTCACAAGGAAAGGCCATCTCAAAACAGACCACTTCCAAATGGATAGGGCGTTGCATTCATTTTTGCTACACCCACCACGGAAAACCAGTTCCTGCTAGCATAAGGCCCCACTCTACCAGGGCAGCAAGCTACATCTTCAGCCTTCCTGGGGGGGGGGGGGGTGCCAACCAAGGATATTTTGGAAGCTGCAACTTGGAGTTTAGTACACACCTTCACCAAACACCATCACTTGCCACTTTAAGACTAGAGTTGGCTTCGCCACTGCAGTTCTGCAGGGCCTTCTAGCCTCCTCTAACCCTGTTACTCCACCTCCCATCTTTAGCTTTGGGATTCTACCCAAGTGTGATGACTGCAGCAGGGTAACATGATGAACATAGTACAGTTTTGTACCTACCATAAATGTAGATGTTAGTGTATACCCTGCTGCAGTCCAGGTTACCCTCCCTCCATCCCCTCTAACCTAACTAAAACCTTTCAGTGCCTTGTGGTGTATTTGCTTATAGCTGGAGGATGTTTTTTGTTTGTGCTACTATCTACTGACCACCATTTTGGGGGGGCACCTGACATCTGGGGCAAGAAAAACTGAAGAAAATGGCATCTGATGCCACCTATATCCCCTTGTCGCACTGACGTCGGGGAAGAAGCGACAGCAACCGATGCCGGACCAAGACTTTGGAATTCAGGCTGACTGCGGACCGCCTGACGACAGGATAACCGAAGTGTGATGACTGCAGCAGGGTATACACTCTAACGTCTACATTTATGGTAGGTGCAAAACTGTACATTTCTGTTGATGCAAAATTTCACCTAACCTTACTTTCCCTTATATCCTTTCCTTTTTCCATGCTGTACTTAAAACGTTACTTAAAAAAAAAATCCCCTAAAACTGCTATTACCTCACCTGCCAGTGCTTTAGTTTTGACTAGCACCACATATCTGCGTAATTTATCACTGGAATGTTAGTCTTATTCTGTGTACATTATACATGCATCTTGTACCTGTAGTTTAGTTTTTAAAGTCACAGCACTTATTAATCCTAACAAAGCAGTGTTCACTGGCATCCCTGTTTTAGTGTCCACCCACTTAAAGGATTTACCCAAGCTTCTCATAAGCACTTTTGAGAAATCTATCCAATCAGAATTCTCCTAAAGGACATTTCCATTAATTTCTCATGACTTTCATTGTATGCACTTAGCACATGACTGGGAACTACATGACTCTCATTGCATGCATTTAGCACATCACAGGGAACTGCATATATTTCCATTTGTTCTTCAGAAATTTCTTATAGGAGGTCACTAAGCCATTGGCCAGAGTCCTTACAAGCCTAGCCATACTTACCTCGAGTTGCCCAAGTTGTCAGTGGTTAGGTGAGTGAAGTTCCCAGAGTTAAGAGTCTATGGTAGTTAATACCAACGTCCTCTGTCCAGGAGGGATATGGGCACCACCCCAGAGTGAACATATGCACCCATCCATTGATCTAAGTAGCATGTGAAAAGGGTCCAGGAGGGGCTCTGTTTCACTTGTATTGGAAGCTTTTTCCAGAGAGGTGTCAGTCTGTGGGAGATGCATCTTTCACTCCAGCATGATCTGTCAATGTCAGAAGTAAGGTAGATCCATGGAGCAAGTGACCCTCATGCAATTGATTTAGGAATGTGTAGCATTTCCATTGGGCCTGGATCAGACTGGCCTATAAGGCAGGCATAGGTGACCCCATAGCAACTTATAGGAGACAAAAGTCTGTCTTTCTGAGTAAGACTTTGTTTACTCTGTAATTTGTGAGAACTCTTTAGTCTCTCCAGTTGTTGCAGGTTTCTGAGGTGCATGCAAAAGGGAGCATTGTACTCTATTACTGGTCTAATGAGGGGGCGAGTATAATGGAATTGGAATGCTGTCTCAGTTGTGGAATAATCTTCCTCCTCTCAGATCAAACCTGTAAGTCTGCTTCTTTTTAAAAAAAAAAATCCCTAAAATTACATTTGTTCTCCATCTGGCTGCTCCTGTACCCACTAAAAAATCCACTTAACTTCCCACTATGGAACCTCTGTTTCTATTCTCTACTCTCCCACTCTTCTCTGTACCTTCCTCACACCTCTCCAGCTTTTCATCCAGATACAGTTTGCTCACCTGATTCTCCCTGCAACACCCATCTACTTAGAGTCCTATGCACTCACATGTATATAATATTGTCTTTCTACTGTAACATACTGCCAAGTTATATTCTTCTACTCTAACTTTCGTACTTATGTTTCCATTTATGCTCCCACTTATGTCATCTCTGCCAATTGTCTTGTCCTTTCTACTGTTTGTTCATTTGTTATGTATTTTCAGTTCTAATTGTATATAGTAAATTTTATTCATGCATCTCCAGTGTTTTATTTTAAGCGCCATATTGCATACAATTTTCTCCCCGGCCTCCACTAAAAATGGGCTCCTCCAGGCCTGGTGGACTTAAAATAGCACCATAGCTGCTCCCCTAGCTGCTCCCCTCACAGACCTGACAAGGAAGAACAGGCCAGATAAGGTAGTGTGGACCCCAGCATGTGAGCAGGCATTCCAGAACCCCAGCATGTGAGCAGGCATTCCAGAAGCTTTGGGAGGACCCCCTGTGTTAGCCAGTCCAGATTACAGCAAAGAGTTTGTGCAGGTGGATGCTTCGAACCATGGGGTTGGGGGTTCTACTTAGCCATATTTCGTCAGCAGGAGAAGAGTAGACGGTGGTTTCTGTCGTAGGCTCCAACCCGGGGAGGAATGCTATGTAGCTGTAGAAAAGTAATGTCTTGCCATAGTGTGGGTACTGCAATACTTCAGCCTTATCTGTATGGAAGAACATTTCACTAGTTATAGATCACAATCCCCTAAAGTGGTTAAACAGAGCCAGTCAGCAAAATAAGTTGATAAAATGGAGCCTAGCAATGCCAGCGCAGATGGGCTCTCAAGACAGGGAATGGGGTAAGGTGTACTCAGACCTAACCCTCAAGCAACATTTCTCAAGGGTCACTTGAAAAAACTAGCAAGTTCTCCATGGGGGAGATGTGTGAAGATAGATGAAGGCTGCCAGCCTAGCTAGATAGAATTTAAAATTGTCATTTTGTAAATATTAATGCAAGCCATAGGCTTGTTCTAAATGTTAAGACTGTATTGGATGTTTAATTGTAACCGTGAACTCTGCTGTGAGCAAGCTGATTAAGTCGGGCACTGTGAAATTCTTTGATCTAAAACTGAGCCGAGATGTCTGGATGAAGGAATTCTGGCTATTTTGAGACCAGAGTTAATTGCTAGAATTTGCATGTATAACTTCTTTTATTGCTCTAGATTCCTGACCAGCTGCAAGATCAAAAGGGCTATTAACCTCCGAGATAGCCTGGGAACCAGAAATAAATGTGATCTGAAATGAATCCGTGGTACTGTTCTCAATTAAGGACAAAGAATGAGGTTATTGAGCATTTGTCATCCAACTCACCAGCACTCTGCCTGTGTTCTGTATGTGAGTTTAGTTTAACTGTTCTCTTTGATGGCAGAACTTTTCTACTTTAAGTATGTCTGTGATCTCTGAACTCTTTACTAGCACTGTGTAGTTAAGTATTGACTTGTGTTTATTTCTAAACCTTTCAACTGGATGTGGTGAGCAGGGACAGGATGAGGAATTGATTAGGAATCTGTATATTAGAGGGCCAGCTCAGCTTGGACAATTTGGAGATTAAGCCAGAGAGGCGAGATTGCATTGGTTTGAACATGTGCTGAGGAGGGATGCTGGGTATGTTGGGAAAAGGATGCTAAGGCTAGAGCTGCCAGGTAAGAGGCAAAGAGGAAGGCTTAAGATAAGGTTATGGGTGTGGTGAGTGAGGACATGCAGGTGGTTGGTGTGACAGAGCAAGATAGAGAGGACAGGAAGAAATGGAAACAGATCTGCAGTGGTGACTCCTAACTGAACAGCTGAAAGAAAATTTTAAACATTGCACACAGGCCACATGGATGGGACCTCTGGCAAGAGTAACTTCCTGCAGGTAAATAACATTTCTACCTTCTCATTGCATAACTGGACTTGGCAGGAAGTTTTTGCAGTTGCCTTGCATTAGTGCTGCATATCACCTAGAGTGCCCCTCCCCCAATTTATACACTACTCACTGCCTAGCATGCTTAGTGTAGTGCCTGCTACAATGAGACCACTGAATGTACACATTTCATGTACCTGCATGTGCAGTGCTAGTGTGAAGCATTACTGGATTGGCTTGTACACTTGAGCCTTTGCCTTTCAGCTCAGTGTTAATCAGTTGTCTTATGTTTTGTTGAAAGCCAGAACTAGCAGCATGTGTAAAACCTTAAGTCTGACTTTGCAAGTTTCAACTCTTATTTCTAGGACTTAAGCTAGCACCTGAAACTTTCCCAGGTTACCTTAGCTGCACCCTGTGCCAGTAATGCTTGGCACCTAAGGAACCTTCTCCAGATCTCCTTTAGTCCCAGTGCATTTTTTGATTAAAAGTTGTCAGGTTTGTTTCTTGCAATGTTCTGCTTTTCAGGTTGGTCTGTTTTAATTTGGGAGGTTGTTTTTCCAGCTTTAATTTTCTGTAGGTAATATCTTCTGTGCCATCTTTTGTCCCCCCCCCCCCCCCCAGGAGAGAGAACCAGATTCTCAATTCATGAAATGCAGATGTAGTGTAAAGATCTCACTGCATATAAGCTTATATTGCCTGAGGATTGCTGTCTATGCACCAGAAAACTACCATTCGAGGAAAGTGTCTGTAAATCCTGCATCTTTTTGGCTCTTATCTGACTTCACTTCCAATAGTGTTTTGCATGTTTAACCAATTTTTAAGCATGTGTATGAGGAAGGTGTAGTGCCTCTCAAATTACCCTTCCCCCTTCATTCACCATCAACTGTTTTGTCAGAACCCAAGCTTCATGCTTGTCATTCATTATCTACATTGGTTAGGTCAAGAGCATCTTTCTGTCCACATAATGCTACAAAAGATGTGCTCATTAGATTACAGCAGTTGTCCCTACATTTCTTGACCTATGTCCTCACCACTCCTTATTGGCTGAATAAAATTCCAGTATCCCTGGTAAGCTGGTCATACAACATTCCCATTGTTGACAATGCAATCAACAATGGGAGTCAGGCTCCTGGGGTTGTCTTGTGGGGGGGGGGGGGCACTGACCAAGCTAGACGGCTCATCTGGGCTACTAGCATCTGGTTTGACTTCTGTGGTTGGTGTGAGCCTTGCTGGTGGAGTGAAGCCTTTTGTTATCTCTGCTTTTGATATTCTGTCTTTCTGGATTGATTGTCCAGATGCTAGCATTGCAAGCCATCCTGCATGGACTTGCATGCTGCTTCCACTCTCCAACACCTCCCCATCCACAACCTACAACATTGAACCTTAAGGGCAGGGGAATCTTGGCAAAAATATTTTGAGCTTGTCACTTAGTGTTCCTTCTCAGCCACCTTACCTTTTTTTTTTTTTTTTTTGTTTGTTTGGGGGTGGGGGGGGGCATTTACAAGAGGAAGTACTTGCGTCTTTAGAAGTTCTAAATAATGACCAGGAGCGTAATTCTCCCTATTCTCACCTGATGACTGAAGAGCTTTGGGGGAATTCTGGATCTCATCATGGTTAAGGCTGTTAAGAAAATAAAAATTTAAGTAATTACTGTCTTGATGGTTTCAGAGTTTTAGAATTGCTGCGTCTCCATGTGTTTCCCTGACCATCAGATCAATTTATAGAATTTTCTGAACTAAGTTAATTATAAACCCCTGTCAACAACCAAAGTCAATACAGTTCATTACTTCTCATTAAGACATTGTTTTACTGTATTAATTGCATAATAGTTATGTACAGGAATCTAGTTGTCATTTTTCTTATAGTTTTAACATTCACAACTTTCTCATGAGATAAGAGAAACATTACTGATCAAACAACATTGAGACTTTGGATACATGAATGTAATTTGCTCGGTAAGTCATTGTGATCAGTAACACAGATGCATTAGTATATTGTACTTTGCACATTCATGGACATGTGCAGTTATGTTTACTGCTTAATAGTCTGCCTTGGTTAAAAGTTTAGTCATGTGCACTGACCACATAGTTCCTTTGCTGTGAAAGCATCACCTTTTAAACATTTTCATTCTTTTCAACTACAGTGTTCTATATTTTCCCGAATTCTTTAAATACAAATTCCTATTACTGACACTTTTCCTTTAGTAGAGCTTCAGCATACAAATGTTGCAGTACAGAGACTTTTCTTGCAGATAAGTTGTTGTAGGCAGTTAAGAACAATAAGGCTGCAAAATGATGAAAAACATAATTAACTTTAAAGTAGTTCCTTTCTATCTATAAAATCTGTTAACCATGACCACAATCAGCTTCTTTAGTGTCTGGTAACTAACTTCGTGTTATTCTCAAATGAGTTTGGAATACATGTTAATTATCGGGAATAAATGAGCAACATTCAGTTGTAACCAGAGTGCAAGTATCCCCTTTCACTGCAAGTACAAAATAAAGTGCCATTCTATTTTATAAAAACAATAGTGTGCATTGCACTCATTTCTTTATTGATTAGGCTTATTGCTGTAAAAGTTTAATTGCTGAGAACCTCTAATAGATTAGACAACTTTTGCAATTCCCAGATTGATCTTGCAGCACCATATGCAGGTAAGATTCCTGCACCAGAAATAACATTAACTCCAAGGTCAAAAAGTGTCTTTTCAGAGCAGACTGCTGCAAATCATGATGGTAGATCCATGAAGCATTGCATCCTCCATAGGATTGTTTACAGTCTTAGATTATGTTATCAGTAGGATTTTTTAGTCTGTTTCTCTTGTATTATGAATTTACCCTGAGGCAGAGCCTCTACATGTGTTGGGGATAACTACCAATGTAACAACTCCCAGACCAGTTGACTGGTAACTATGGATGTTCATTGTGTTTCACTGTTGCAGTCATTACTCTTGGGTTATCCTGCTGGCAGGCTACCTGCAGTTGGCCAGAATTCCAAAGTCTAGGTCTGGCGTCGGTTGCTGTCGCCTCTTCCCTGACGTCAGTGCGCCAGGGGTATAAAAGATGCAGCAGACGCCATTTTCTTCAGTCTTTCTTCCCACGCAGTGCCCGAAGCAAGTTCACAAGTGCCGGTCAGCCGACTCCTGAGATTTTCAGACTAATTTCAGATCCAAAGTCTTCATTAAAGCCAAGTACCCCGTTGGGGAAACTTTTTTTTCTTGCTCCAGACCGATGTCAGAAAAAGGTAACAATTGTATTTCTTGTGGGAAGCAAATACCTCATAAGGATCGTCATTCTTACTGTATTCCTTGCCTAGGCCCTGATCAGAACGTTGCTAGCTGTCTAGTTTTGTACTAGATTCAATAAACGCACTATTGAGCGTCAGTTTGATTTTGCTTATTACTTTGTCCGAAAATTCAATTACATAATGCCGTCGGAACAGCCGACTACCAGAGTTTTTAAAAAACGCAAGGGAAAAAGAGGACAGGCATCAGAGATCCAAAACAGACTAGGCTTCTGCTAAGCCAGTCGCTGGTTCTTGGTGAGGTGCTTTCGCAGCCCCTGACACCTGCTCCCTCAGAGCCACAGGCCGCTGTCTACTCCCACGTGGAGCCAGCTAGGCCTCTGGATACTCAAGGTATTGGAGACACTAATTCATTCCCTCAGATGGGTCCGGAGCCACTGAGCAGGCATCGGCTTCTGAGGGTGTTTTCAGACCTACACAGCTATAAGTAAAGCCTGCTTCAGAAGCAAAGATTACAGCAGCTTTAAAGACAAAGAAACAAGTACAGCATTCTCCAGGACAGACTTCCATGCCCAAGAAACAGATGCTCAAAATGGCCAAAGACCTTGTTACCTTGATCAAAGGTTCCCATCCCCCTCCTGACAAGAAGCCTAGGCAAGAGACAAGACCGACTCAGGTTTCCATTTCCTCTGACTCCTCTTCTGTACAGGAATACTCTCTTCCTCCCTATGAGGATTCTGATGCTGAAGAATCAATTCCTTCAGCCTCTCCTGAGGATTATTCTTTTGGGGAAACCCTGCATACCATGATGGAGCACTTTCACTGGGAGAGCCAAGATTATACCGAATCAAAGAAAAGGCTTGGAGATTTTCTTTTACTTCCTCAGCACAGGCCTCTTGCTATTCTCCCTGTGCTAGACATTGTAGATAGTTTTTTCAGAGTCCGGCCTTTCTCCAGACTCCTTACCTCCAACTCCTGTTAAACCAGACCTACTAAAGGGTTCCTGATTCACATAAATTTCTTTAAGAACCCTGCTGCTGACCCAGAAACTATTTCTCTGGGTCCCAAGGGGGTTAAGGCCGCTACTGCAAAAAGTCCCTGTCCCTTCTGACTGGGATTAAAGGGCACTAGACAGAAGGGGGGGGAAAGGTTTACACTTCTGCTACTTTGGGTGAGGGCTTTACATTGTCAATTTCATGATTAAATATCAGCAATACTTAATGTTACTATTAAAACAGAAAATTACTAATTCTGATTGTACAGAAAATAAGGAAATACAGGATTTATTGCATGCAACTGAACAAGTGGGAAAGCATACATTGCAATGTGGTTTTGATTCTCTGGAGGCCTGCAGGGCCGCAGTTACAGGTTCTGTCATTAGGAGGCATGCTTGGTTAAAGGAACAATCTGCCTGATCATGTTAAAGCAAAATTATTCGATGCTCCATTTACAGCATGATAGTTTATTTGGTGTTAAAGCTGAGGAGGTTTTGAAGAAAATGGAGGACAAAGCGAAATCTAAGCAAACAGTAAAGGATTTCTTACAGGTTCAGCCACCAAAATTTAGCAGAAATTGGCCTACAAAGAATCTGTCCTTTCCAGTGACTGGCCACAAAGAGGCAGATCCCAGCCCCAGGGCTCATATGGGCCTAAATCGTGGGGGCGCTTCTACCTCCAAAAGTGTAGAAGACAAGCACAGCCATACAGGAAACAGTCCCAATGACTTAATCTGCCAGCACCAAGCACTTAACTTCTTGCAGCCCCCTTAGGGGGAAAACTAGCACTTTTCTCTCAAAATTGGCACATGCTCACCCAGGACAAATGGGTATTGAATATAGTGTCCCATGGCTACAGGTTTCACTTTCACACCATGCCAAAGGCGAAAGGTATGGCCAAACCTGCCACACAATCAATGGGCAGAGGCACAAAAACAAGTTTCCTCCCTTATGCAAATGAGGGTTATTCAGCAAGTACCACAGCAAGAGCAGGGACAAGGATTTTCCTCAATACTTTTCTTGGTTCCCAGAAAGGACAAAGCCTGGAGACCAATACTGGACCTGTCTTTTTTTTTTTTTTTCTAAACACATTTCTGGATGTTCCAAAATTTAAAATGTTAACTCTGCAGCAGCTTCTGCCCATGCTGGGTAAGAAGGCTTGGCTTGTAACGTTGGACCTAAGAGGCATACCTGCATATAATCTTGCAGAAGATATCTCTGATTCATAGCTGGCTCTATGCACTACCAATTCTCTACACTGCCCCTGGCTTATCTACTGCGCCCAGGGTCTTCACAAAATGCCTGGCACCAGTAATTGCATTTTGCAGACAGAGGAATTCAAATTTATCTTTACTTGGACGACTGCCTTATACAAGAGAACAAGGACACTCTACTAAAGCATCTGGCGTTCGTAAAAAGATTATTAATTTGCCTAGGGTACACAGTAAACGTAAATAAATCAAAACTAGTACCCTCAAGAGGTAATATTCCTGGCAAGCTTAAATACAACTGCCCAGGTGGCTTATCTCACACCAGACAAACAAAGGCAACTAACAAACAAAGGCAACTAACTTCTTACTTCAAAGACCCAGTTATCTGCAAGAAAAATTCTGCAGGCCTTGGTCTTCATGGCATCCTGCATTCTGCTAATTCCATATGCCAGACTACATATTAGGAAACGTCAATGGTACCTAAAGTGTCTGTACTCAACATTGTCAAAGCCTGCAAGCATTAATTACCCTCATTCCTTGCCTGCAACAGGAGTTTAGATGGCGGGCGCATGCATGTCACCTCAAGGGACAGCCATTCACTCTACTCGCAGCCAGGCAGTCAATAATAAATGCATCAGATTATGCCTGGGGAGCACACATGGCAGGAAAATGTATTCAGGGCACATGGTCCACAAGTCAAATGCATCTACATATCAGTCAAAAATAGATGCTAGCTGTTCAGAATGCCCTGGCCGCTTTCAAGGATCTACTCCATCCAGGACCACCACTGATGAGGCGCACATTCCTACCACCTCTGCAGACAAGCCATGACTTTGTGGAACACATCATTGACTTATCAAGTACTCCTGCAAGCACAATTCGTGCCAGGAAAAAACAATACTCTGGTAGATGACCTTACGGATCCCCACGAGTGGAAACCTGGATCCACAAGTCTTCAGCATGATAAAGGAATGGGAATACCCAGACATAGATCTATTTGCCTCCCCTCACAACTGCCAACTACAGAAATTCTGCACAATGACTTGTCACAAGCAAGCATGGAAAGTGGATGCTCTTGTCATTCAGCTGGAAAAGTCTTAACAGTATATGCCTTTCCTCCTCTGCCTCTCCTCCCCAAGGTATTCCTAAATGTCAGGTGAGAAGCCAGGAATGTTTCTGATTGCTCCAGACTGGGCACACCAGCACTGGTACCCAATCCTAAAAAGCATGTCTCAAGGCCCAGCCTGGACATTGCCTCTCATTCCTCACTTACTGACCCAGCGATCTGCACAGCCAACTCAGGATCCTAAATCTGGCAGCATGGCAAATAATGTAACCATTCAAAGCACACCTGTCTCTAAAGCATAAATGATGTTATTTTGGAGGCCAGGAGGCCCAGTACCAGAAAATCTTATGCAGAAAAATGGAAAAGATTTTGTGCTTGGAACCAGGCACAAGAAATTGACACCGGTACCAAACATTCCTCAGATTTTACAATACCTAACTGAGATGCTGGACAAATGCCTTTCCTTTTCATCAATTAAAATTCATGCCTCTGCCACTTCAGCTCATTACAATACGGAACCTCCTATTTTTTCCCATCCATTGCTAAGGCAGTACCTTAGAGGGGCCAAAAACACAAGACCTCCAAGGAGAGCCCCAATACCTGCATGGGACCTAAATTATGTCTTCGAAAAACTCACACTGCCGCCTTTTGAACCAGCCAATACAGCTGATATAAAGTTTTTATCTTGGAAAACGGCTCTGCTCCTAGCAGTAACCTCTGCAAGACCTGTTTCAGAGTCACAGGCACTCATGGCTGTGGAACCTTTCATTTTCCATCCAGACAGGGTTTCTCTAAGGATGAACCCAACATTTATGACCAAGGTAGTGTCCAGTGTGGCCCTTAACCAAACCATTTATTTGCCTACCTTTTATCCAAACCCACAGAATAAGGGTGAGAGACTTCTGCATTCCTTGGACTTACACAGACAACTACGCTTCTACTTGGACAGAACTAGCTTTCAGGAAAACTGAGCAACCTTTAGTGGCATATGCTGCAGGATCTCAATGAAAGCCCATCTCAAAACTATTTCAAAATGGATAGGCCACTGCATTAATTTCTGCTACTCACAACATGGCAAATCAGTGCCCAAGGGCATTGGGCCTCATTCTACCAGGGCAGCAGCCTCTCAGAGGAGTACCAACCAAAGACATTTTAGAGGCTACAACTGAGTTCAGTGCACACTTTTACAAAGCACTACCATTTATCTCTCTACTCTAAATCCAGAGCAGGCTTTGCCACTGCAGTTCTGCAAGGCCTTGTATAGCATCTCCTAATCCTATTTAGGCCCAGCCTTACCTTTGGGATTCAACCCAAGAGTAATGACTGCAACAGTGAAACACTATGAACATAGTACAGTTGTGTACCTAACATAAATGTAGATGTTGGTGTATTCATGTTGCAGTCCAGGTTACCCACCCTCCATCCCCCTTTTCTTTGCTGGGACTTGCCTATACGTCTATCTTATACAACCTGTGGTGTATTTGCTTGTAGGTGAAAGAAATGTTTAAATATTTTACTGCGTACTTAATTATTGGCAGATGTTTAGCCTACCATTTTGGGGGCACCTGACATCTGGGGCAAGAAACTGAAGAAAATGATGTCTGCATCTTTTTCATACTCCTGGCGTACTGACGTCAGGGAAGAAGCGACAGCAAACTATGCCAGACCTAGACTTTGGAATTCTGGCCAACTGTGGGTAGCCTGCCAGCAGGATAACCCAAGAGTAATGACTGCAACAGTGAATACACTCATCTACATTATGGTAAGTACACAACTGTACTGTATGCTGGTGTTCCAGTAGTCTTTTTAACATTACCATCACTTTGATGGCAGGTCCATTCTCCTAGAAATGTGACCCTTACTTCCTTCAAAAATTCCGTTTTCACATAATATAATGTAACCATTTAAGTTAAACTGATTAAGCAGCTAGTTAATTAAGCGGCTAGTTTAGATAAATCAGTGACATTGTGAAAATATGATTTTTTTGGTCTCTGTATATCTGAAAATTTTACTCATTTCAGTCTTTGACTAGGATTAAAAAATGGCACACCATTTTCATAAGCTGTAGGAATGAGCACACACCCAGGAATTACTGAGATTCCGTCTTTGCAGTGGTATTTATGATTGCATGGAAAGTATTGAATTTCAGGTGTCATTCTGCATCATTTTGATTCTCTCCTCTTTGATTCACGGCTGGAGTGCCTTCTGTGTGGAGTCTGCATGTCCTCCCCACGGACGAGTGGCCTCCGAAAGACGTGTGAATGGGCATGCCTTTGCTGAAGGTTGGGTGGGTGGCAGGGCTCAGGCTACTAACAATCATTACCAGACTCCAGTCACTAGCAGTTGTGGTTTCCTAACAGGAAAACTAACAGAAGATAAACATTCTTAAACATTCTGCATAATTTTAATTCACTTTTTTGATTGTCTAGAAACAAAACCAGTACTTACAGTTAAGATGGAAAGTAAATTGTGATAATGTTACACATGATTGGCCAAGACTGTCATTGAAATATAAATCTGATTTAGATGCTTGTATGATCTGAGCATCAAACATTTTCCAGCTCTAAGGGGTGGTTGTTGTTGTCCTTCAGCATCTGTCTCAGCATGGCATCTTTGCTCTCCTTCGGTCGGGATCAGCTGCAAGTAGTAAAGTGAAGTTGGGGTGGGTGGGACTGTCCTTCAGCTGGCTTGGCAGCCTAAACATGGGACACGTATCCAGGTTGTTTGTGTGCTTTTCTCATGGCATTGCTGTGTGTATGGTAAGGCAGCACCAGGTACGGTAATGCCATTGGAATTGTGTAGCATTCTGGAAATGAATGCTATGAATTTGGCTGAATGTTATGGGCTGTTAGGTTGCTGTGTGTTGTTGCTTGTAATTTAAAATTAAATTGGTAATTTGTATCTTTTCTTATAAATTGTCAGCAGGTTTGTGTGTTTGTTGTTCTTTGTTGTCGTCTTGTTGCTGTTGGTTGCTGTCCCATGACGTGAGGTCGTCAGGGGTATAAAACACGCAGCTGATGCCATTTACATCAGTCTTGCTACACGGTGCCCGAGGCAGTTCAAGTGCCAGTCTCCAGCCTCCTGAAATTTTCGCTTTTTTTTTTGGATCCAAAGTTCAACTAACTAAGCTATGCACGCTGTTGGGGGGAAACTTTTGCTCTTACCCGATGTCCGTAAAAAGTTAATTGTATTTGTTGTGGGAAGCAAATCAAGGATTTTTGATTTGTGTACTGTTCTTCTTTGGGCCCCCGACCACGACGACGTATTGCTGTCTGTTTTGTGCTTTAATCAGTGCACTATCCGTCTGTACATTTTGCTTATATTTCGATTCTTGGTTTAATTATCCAAAAATGACTTCTGTTGGCCATCTGACTACCGAAAAATCCAAAGAAAGACAGGCCGTTGAGGTAACTGCCGACAACACTTCTAAGCCAGTCACCAGTTCGCCGGTACTCGGGTGCTTTCGAAGACCCTGATACCAGCTACTTCTGATTCGCAGGCCTCTGAGACCCATTTGGAGTCCGGTATTCCGTGAGATGCTTTACCAATGGAACCTGTGGATGTCTCTACCATGGATGGGTCCAGAGCCGCTGTGCATCCACCGGCTTCTGGGGGTGTATTCAGGCCTACAGACTTGCATATTAAACAGACTCCGACTTCAATACTAAGGCCTAAATTTCAATCTGTGTCTAGAAAATCACCCAGGCCATATTTTCAGGCCCCTATGCCTAAAAAAAAAATCAAATTATCAAAATGGCTGAAGATTTAATTACTCTAATCAGGGGTAGTCAACCCCCCCCCCCTCCACCAAGAGGCATAGGATTGAACTTGACTATGAATCTTCTGAACAGTTTCTTCAGACTCTTATAATCTGGATTTGTCCATACCTACTTAATGAGGACTCTGATGCAGAGGATTCCATTCCCTCTGCTCCTCCACCTGAGGGTTTCTCTTTTGGGGAAACTACATACCTTAAGGGAGCATTTCCCCTGGGAAAGTCAGGATTTCTCTGAATCCAAAAAAGAGGCTTAGAGATTGCCTTCTTCCTCAGCATGGGCCTTTGGCTATACCTCCTGTACTAGACATTGTTGTGTTTTCGGAATCCAGTATGTCCTTGCTTCCAGCCCCTAGCAAACCAGACAGGGTTACGGAGTCACACATTCCTTTTTAAAAATTCTGTTGTGGATTCTGAAACCATTTCTCAGGGCACTAGGGGCATTAAGCCTTCTACTGCTAAAAATCCTACCCCTTCTGATAGACTCCAGGGCGCTGGATAGATGGGGTTTACATTTCTGCAACCTTGGCAATCTGGGCGTAACTGTCAATTCCATATGCTAAAATATCGACAGCATTTCATGGGACAGCTTAAACAGAAAATAAGTTCTTATCTCGCCTTCATTCTTGCTGGTTGGGTTTGGAGCCGATCCTCGGCTCCGACTCTGCCATCTTCAAAATCTCGAGAGCTGCTTACTGGCTCGAGGCCCCCTATATCCCATGATGCCTGGTGCTAGATACCCTGATCTCATTTGCTGCTTCTGCTACGAGGTTGTGTTTACTGGCTCAGGTTGGATTTTCAATTTATATTTAGAACTTTTATATTAGAATAATTAGTGTTCATACATACTTGTAGTAGTGTTTAATCCTCCCTTAAACTCGTTTATTGAGAGTTTTCCCCTCTCTCCCCCACTCCTGTTTTCCTCTTTAAGGTAAGCTGTTTCAGTTAGAGGCTTATTCTAGTTTACTTTTTTAAGGTAGTAAACATTTTTTTCATTAGAAATTGTGATAGTTGGTCCGTTTTTAGCCTTTCTTATATAACGTGTGTGTGTGTGCGCTGTTAGGGTGTGGTAACTTGTGTGGACTGTTTTTTTTTCTAGTTACCTACTTCCCTTTGTACTCTTTGTAAATTGATTTTTCCTTTACAGGAATGTCTAAAGCACTTCGTATCTATTGCTTGGGCGTTACCTACTTCCCTTTGTACTCTTTGTAAATTGATTTTTCCTTTACAGGAATGTCTAAAACACTTCGTATCTATTGCTTGGGCGCCCTACACCTGCAGGACTCTTGTTCAGTGTGTCACGCCTTTAGTCAGAGTCCTGCAGGAGCATAGGAATAAGCTTATCCTTAGGGGGTTTGCTTAAACCTGAAGAATCACTGGCCAAGGCTCAGTCAGTGAAACCTTCCAAGCCATCGGCTCCCAGTTCGGATCAGTCTTCAGGTGTGGCATCTGATTCAACTTTGGCTCCAACTGGAACCGCAGTACCTCTCTCCCAATCTGCCCCGACTCTTCTGTCAGAACCGTCAAGGAGTTGAAAATCATCAGATCGCCATCCTTGGAGTCGATACATTCTGCTCTGGGGTCGCCCTTGCTGCAGTCTGAGAGATGTCATCGATCCCACTCTTCTCTGTAGTCTAGACTATCTGACCATGATTTGGAAAGTGGTGAGCAGGCTTTTAAAGTCACAGGCCCTGGCTAAAATGCTATCCAGCCCCCCTCATCAGGGTTCGGCTCTACCTGTCTCTGCAGTAGTTCCTCTTGACTCCTCTCTTGAGCTCCAATCTCTTCCATGGTGCCATCCTTGGGAGGGATCTGGGTGCTAGGACTCCATCTGCTCTGAGGGGGCGAGTGGCATCTGACCCTTGTCAGACCCTGTTCTCCCTCTCAGAGCTTCGGCGCAGGTGAGTTCTGCTCCTACATCAGCTTTGGAACAGTCTCTCTGTGCCGGGAAGGATTCTGGTCTCTTCAGAGCCTTCTCCGATATCGGGAAGAGGCGCCTTCAAGGTCATGAAGAGTGTGCTGGCATTTAATCGGCCTCATGGTCAGCCTCATCGGCTCCTCCCCCCATGGTGCCTGCTCCTGCCTCTGCCCCTCCTCCAGACCCCAAGCGTGGGGAACAAGCGCTCCAGGGCACTCCATTGGGTGCATCTTCCTCTTCTGAGGCCTCCCCCGTTCATTCAGAGGAGCCCCCTCGAAAAAGGAAATGCAAGAGGAAGCATGTTGACTCCCCTGAGTCTGTCACTTCAGATACCGACTTGGAGTCAGAAGGGTCCCAGAGATCCCCTCTGAGGACGTCTCTTTGTCGGACATCCTTGAGATTCTTAGAGGGGGAACTGGACTACCCTTAACTCTTCTGAGGAGGAGTCTGTATTTCTGGATGTGTTTGGATGTCGACCCTCCACTTCCTGGGGGTCTCCGCCTTTCGATCCACTGATGTCTGTGGTGGCTCGAAAGACGTGGTCAGCTCCAGACACAATGGAACCAACTCCCCACAGGCCCACAATTTATTACTGCAGCACAAAACAAGCAATTTCTGACCAAGGGTGTTCCCGTTGATGCCATGGTGGTAGCAGCGGCCGCAAAAAAGGAGTTGGCTGAAACTTTGTCCATCCCCCTAATAAGGAATCTAGGACAATGGACAGATATGGGAAGCTGATGTTTTCCTCAGTGACCTTCGCCATGAGGTCACTGAACTATTTATGCCACTTTACCCACCTTCAAAGGGATCTCTTTGAGCTAGGAGATGCCCTTCAAGATCCATCAGCTGCGGGGGGGGCCCAGGCTAAGGTTGCCTCCCAGCTAGCGACTCTTAATTCGGTAGTAAACTCCTCCATGCGGCTCATCTCTTATACAGCCGATGGTGCAAGTAGGGCAGCAGGCACGGGCGGGGCTTTGAGGAGGCATGCTTGGATGCGGTTATGCAACTTTGCGGAACCCTTCAGGGCGTCTTTCACCAACACCACCTTTGGTTCTGTTTAGACCACAGGTGAAGGATACCCTTACCAGGTGTGAACAGGAAGGCAAGACTCTCTCTGCTGTGGGAGTCCATTTTTCATAGATTCATAGGTTCATAGGTTTATACTAGGCTATCTGCCCTAAGGCATTTATAAGCCTAGCCCAAAGTTTTGTGGCTTATGCCACCCCTTATGTTAAAAAAAAAATACTGTGCCCATTAGTTGTGCCTCTGTCCAGCAGTGACACAGAGATGATTCCCGGGGTAAACCTACGATCTCCCATCCACTGGTCAAGATTTCTCTTACATGGACCGGGATTTTATTCCACAGCATAGGGAGTCTCTGGGTGACAAATCTATCCCTCCAGCATGTCCTATTTATATCCGGGCTAAGGTTTAAGTCGCTTGCTCTAGTGGATCTGGTAGATTTGGATTTTTTGAGGTGGAGCATGTCTATTAATTCCGGGTTGGACATGGCCTTATTTGTCAGGCACAGGTCACCTCTGAGCAGGCGGTATGCGACTGAATAGAGCTGGAGTTTCTTCAGTCTGGCAGCATATGACAGATTTTGGAGTCCCTTTATCCTTTTGGTGAGGAACTTTTGGGGTCTAAAGAGAATGAAGCCACAACAGGTCACTGCAACACTCAATTTATTCCGTAAACAAAAACGAACGTACACTGAGCGCTTTCACCCAGTTACATACTGGGTTTCTTCAGAGTAACAAACCTATGGAGCAGTTTCATTATATACTATAACAAATTAATTAACATCAATAAATAGATAAATTGGTTGAATTATTATTTCATCCAGGTTTAAACATAAAGCGGGAAAATCCTATAGATTTATAAATCAAAAACAGAATAAAACCCTATTATGTGTGTTTCCAAGGGTAGTAACCAAAATTAGAAGGCAGAATTAAATCTGTCATTTTATGTGTTTATCTCAACAGTGTCTGAATAAAACCATATAAATATTTGTACATTACATCACTAAACTCCAAATGACTAAAATGTAGTTTAAAATTGTATAAATACTCAATACTATATATATAAATATATATAAATGCATATAAAAATAAATATGTATGAAAATATAAATATGAATATATAAATACCCATAAATATAACTTTTGGGGTCTCTCCAATTGCTGCAGGCCGAATGGGGCATTGTACTCTATCATTGGTCTGATAAGTGAAGAGTACAGGGGAACAATGACCTCACTTGATCTGGATGTGAATCCCTTCATGATCAAGTGGGCAATGTAGAAGGTCTTTCTAACCACTTTAGCAATGTGAGTGTCAAAAGAAGGCCACTGTCAACCTGGGTCCCCAGGTCCCGGATAACCTCTTCTGTGCTTAATGGATTGCCACCTATATGGTAGCTTGGGGTTACCTTGTTTTTCCTGAAGGGTATGACTATGCATTTTTTGGCATTTAACTTCAGGCCATGGCTCTGGCACCAGCTATCAGTTTCCGTGAGACCCCTCTGAAGGATACCTGTGTCCGATGTACTTTCCACTATGGCGCCCAGTTTGCAGTCATCTGCAAACTTTGTCAGCCATAGTCCTCCTATGTTTGCCTGTACTTCTGAGAAGTAGATGCCGAACAGGGGGCCAAGGACTGAGCCCTGTGGGACACCACTTGTGACCGGCTTGGAGTCTGACATGGCACCAGCAACTCTTACCCTGTGGGTTCTGTCCTTTAGCCAGTTTGCAACCCATCTTGTGACATATGGGTTTACATTTAAGCTGATAAGTTTCTCTACAATACCAGAGTGGGGTATTGTGTCGAAAGCTTTTGCAAGGTCAAGGTAGGCTGTATGGACTGCCTTTCCCTCATCAATGGCCTTGGTGACTGTTTCAAAGAAGTCGACCAAGTTCAAAAGGCATGATCTGCCCTTGACAAAGCCAAACTGGGTCGGGTCCAATGTCTGCAAGTCCTCTGTCTTTGAGTTCCATTATGATCCTCTCCATAGCTTTGCAGACCAGGCTTGTTAAGCTTATGGGGTGGTAATTACCAGGGTCCGTAGAGGCACCACCTTTGTGGAGTGGGACCACAGTTGCCGTACGCCACTCCTTGGGCACGTATCCTGTGGTAAGGCTAAGATTAAACAGCTGCCTTATACGGGTTTAGTTCCTCGTTGAGTTCGTGTAGCACACAGCCGGGGACACCATCCGGTCCCATTGATGCTGTGTTTTTAGCTTTAGAGAGAGCAGCTTTCACCTGCGCATTTGAGATGTCTGGGAGGCTACACTCCACTGGGATAGTTATCTCTCCTTTTGGGGGGGGAGAGGGGGGTGAAGTTTGCACTGAACCTGTCTGCCAGTATGTTGGCAATGTCTGTGGGTTCAGTGATTTTTGTATCATTTTGGACTAATTCTGCGCATATCTGGGAGATTCCACCCAGGTTTCTAACGTAGCTGAAGAAGGCCTTATCATTCTTTTGAATCTATTGGAATTTTTCTCTCAAAGTTGGCCTTGGATGATTTTATGAGTGCTCGTATTTTTTTTTTTTTACTAATGATCAAGGGTGTCTTCTCTTATGGATTTTGCTCTATCATGTAACAGCTTTCTCCTCTTATTGTAAAGTTTGTTTATGGTTGGGGTCCACCAGACTGGACGTTTGCCCTTGGTGGAAAGAGTCTTGGTTTTATTAGGGATTGCCTGATCCATGCAGTCCTGGAGGTGTTAGAAGGCATTTGTAAGGGCTTCAGCAGCTTGGGTTGTGGTTTCCACTGGCTCGGGGGCCTTGAAGGATACCACACCAGTCTTGTAGTGTGAAGTTTGCTTTAGAGAAGTTCTTCACTGTGGTCTTTTTTGTTTGGGGTGGGGGCGGGATGTGGATTTCCAGCGAGATAAGTTTGTGATCTGATCTCACCAACGAGGGATATACTTCCGGTGTGGAGCATTTTGTCCCAGTGTTTGTGATGATGAGATCTAGTATATTTTCTCCTCTTGTGGGAACGGTGACTAGTTGTTCCATGGCATTTGAATTTATGAACTCCAGGAACCTTTGGGCTAGAAAGTTGGGGCTTGAGTAATGTTCCCAGTCTATATTCAGGTAGTTGAAGTCACCCAGTATAATGGTGTTTGGAGATGCATTTATACCCTCCAGTGTCTTCAGGAAGGCTGTGTGGGGTTCCTGAGTTTGAGGGTGGCCTGTAGCATGCTACAAATTGTAGAGCAGTCTTGCCTATGGTTAATTGCACCTGGATGGTTTCCGATGCTTTGTGCGTTGCCACCAATCTGGAGGTGTGGGTATCCTTGATGAATATGGATACACCCCCTCCTTTTGTGGTGTGGCCTGGGTTTTGGGGCCGGAACGCATGATATGAGGTAAAACCTGATTGTGCCGGGGTGCTCTCAGGAGCCTTGAACCAGGTTTCAGTCACAGCACCGACATCGATGTTCTCCATACTGAGAAAGGCCTCGAGTGCGTGCATTTTGAGATTTAGACTTCTGGCATTGAGCAGCATTGCCCTTAGTTTCTTCCCATTTTTGTTTTCTAGGGTGGTAGGTTTAGAATTTGATCCTTGCCTAAAAAAGGCACTATGGGGGTGGCAAGAGCCTTAGCCAATATCCGGAATCCCAGGGGTGACTGGTGCAAGCCATCCCTTGCGAAGCAGCGTGGCTTGTCAAGCATGTCATCCCAGGCACAGACACTGGATCCCCTTTGAATGACACCAGAAATTAAGCCAATTGTTAAAGCTGATCATCTTGTCTCTATGTTGTGGCATCATTCTTGGTGAAGGAAGGATACTGCTCAGGGTCATACCTGCCTGGGCTACATAATCAGAGAGCTCCTCTGTCTCTCCATGTAGTCCAGGGAGGTACGTCTCAGGTCGTTCACACCAGCATGGACAATGACTGTGTCATATTTGTACTTGCTGTGGAGCGACCCGAGTGCTTGTGTTGTGGCGGATTCTAGCGCCAGATAGGCAGCTTACTGTGACCCCCTCCTTGTTCAGCCTGGTGAGTGGGACGTCAGTGTGTCTGACTATGGAGTCACCTATAACAAGTATGTTTGGTGTTTTATTTGGCCTTAAGGGCTGTGACTGCTTTGCACACTGATTTTGTGGTTTGTGTTGCCTGTGGGTGTCATGAGGTGGTAGTTGCTTGGATGTCTGCTTTGGAGGCCTCTGCTGTTTAGGTAAAGTTTTGCTCAGAGCCTCAGAGTATGACTTTGTGTGTTTGTGTTTGATTCATTGTTGTGATAGCTTTATGCGAGACTGGTTTTGTGGTGTGTGTAGTTTCCTTCTCCTCCTGTCTGGTCTTGCCAGTCCTGAGTTGAGAGAGCTCAGCCTCCAGTTTGGCTAAATAGCTGCATCTCTCGCAAGTATTTGTGTTGTGGGAGGAGAGGGTTGTCAGTGTACATGAGGCAATTGTAACATTGCCTCAATATTCCGAAATTCACCAACTGGACAGGAGAGGACACCAGCATCTGGCCCTTCGACATGCTAGAGAAATTTAGAAGTTAGGGGTGTAACTGAATAAGAGAGGACTTAGTAAGGAAGTGGGTACTCCTGGGGGGCATTTTGCTAGTGAGGGACTTTGTATAATACAGAAGTGCTAAACCTGAAAAGAAGATGCTTTTAAGAAAAGTAAAAGCTTTTAGGAACAAGTGCTGCGCTTTTTAGTTAAGGGATATACTGTTTAGATTACTAGTAGAGCAGTTGTATGGGGAAAAAATGAACAGACTTTATGGAGCCAGAAAAAGTTTAACCTTGTTAAACCAGCGCTGCCCGATGCTGCTTTAGTGGCAACTCCGCGCTAAAGCACTCTAAAGCATGCTTGATAGCAGGGGCTGGAAAGAGCCAGGAATTGACCCAAAACGGCCAATAAAACTACAGTTTCAAGTCAGTAACCACTCCCACGGGGGGCAGGGAAAGCAGCTCAATGTTTTTCACTGCCACTAATCAACAGAGACTTTCCTTTAGCCCAAGCAAAAATGGCCTCTCAAACTTACAAAACAGTTCAAGAACAGCAAGCCCGTAATATCAAGTTATAATAGTGCAGTAAATGACCCCACACGAGTTCTAGGTCAAAGAGAGAAAATATGCAAGTTTTGAGAAAAAAAACGATTTTAAAATTAAGTGCAAACAGGAAATTCAGGAAACAGCTTTTGGTTGTGCTCTAAATACAGCTACTAATGCAGAAATCCACTCCTTGAAGACCGTATCCCAAGGGTCAGAAGAGTGGAAAAATGTGGTTCCGGAAACCCCAGGGAGCTGTGCCTGACACATGTGGAGTTCCCCGCCAGGTGCAGAGGGAGGGAACAACAATAGACACCGCCCTAGGGGCAGAGGGGTTCCGCAAAATCAGGGCCAAAGAGAATCTTTCTCTGACGAGCCCTTCCAGCATCCCTGAAGTGCTGCCCGGCTGTCCACCTTCAGAGGCAGTCGGGGAAAGATTATCGCTCTACCCAAAAGCCTGGCAAAGTACAACACAAGACAAATGGGTATTGTCCATCATATCCGAAGGCTACAAAATCCCCTTCCTTCGCACTCCACACATTCCCAACAAATCCCTTCCAGGTGTTCCACCCAATCTAAGGGATCAAGCAGTTCAAGAAATTTCAAAACTGCTAAAGAGCCATCCAGTCAGTCCCAGTAGACCATCAAGGATCCGGAATTTACTAAAGGTTATTTTTGGTACTAAAAGACAGGGGACTGGAGACCCATTCTGGATCTCAGCAGAATAAACAGGTCTATTCAAAGAACGAAGTTCTGGATGGTCACGCTACAATCCATTTTACCCCTTCTGGGTCAGGACAAAGATCTTCAGGACGCGTACTACCGTATCAAAATGGACAGACACTCCAGAAGATTCCTCCGCTTCTGGCTGGGAGCCTGTCATCAGTTCAGAGCTCTGCCCTTTGGTCTCACCACAGCCCCCAGGGTGTTCACCAAATATTTGGCAGTAGTTACCGCTCACCTGAGATGGCAAGGATTCCAGGTGTTTCCATATTTAGACTGGCTCCTGACTGCAACCACCAGGCATCACCTGCTGTGAGCCAGAGACTACACCATCCACACTTGCTCCAAACTAGGCATCGCAATAAATTTTGAAAAGTCTGCATTGTCGCCTTGTCTATCTATCACCTCATAGGTGCAAACTTAAATATAAAGGACATGACAGTGAGACTTCCAGTGTTAGACGACATGTGCAGGTTTTATTAGGATGCAAAAAAATTCAGGCCAGATTCATCCTAAGAACATGGGGTCTCATGGCAGCGGCTATCATACTAGTCCCCCTCGCACATTCACATGAGGATTCTTCAGTGGATGCTGTTCACACAATGGTCCTTCCAGCAACTCCCAATGTCTCGCATGATAATGATCACACAGTCATGAAAAAACTAACTTGTTTGGTGGATGGTTTCCCCATTACACAAGGGCAGACCATTTGTTCTTCCTCCTCCGGTAGCCACGGTGACCACAGATGCCTCCCTGATTGGGTGAGGGGGCATTGTCAGGGCAGAACAGTCCAAGGCATCTGGCAGCCTCACGAGTACTATCTGCATATCAACGTCTTGGAGATGAGGGGCTGGGCTTTTAGCGTTGCAAGCTCTTCAGAACTTTTCCCACTGGGACCATTGCAATTCAAATTGTCAGTAGTATGGTACATCAACAAGCAGGGCGGAACCAAGTCCTACCCCTTATGTCGAGAAGCACTCTGACTTTGGCAGTGGGCGATCTCTTCCCAATGGTTTCTGATGGCAGCGCACATCCCTGGGAAGTCCGTTATAGCAGACAGGCTGAGCAGTGAAATTCTCATGCCTCACGAGTGGTCTCTCAGACTATGGCGGACAAAGTCTTCCGCAAATGGGGTCAGCCTTGCTTTTGCCATCCCCTTAACAGCAAGTGCGACAATTTCTTCTCTCTCCTCCCTCTTCCCGGACACTTCCCCAGAGATGCTCTAGTTCACTATTGGCCTCAGGGACTTGCGTTCCTCAATTTCCCTTCATTCCCAAACTAATACAGAAAGCTACCACATTGGGATGCAAGGTGATCCTCATTGCCCCTTACTGGCCTCGACAAATTTGGTTCCCGTTACTGCATCACCTACCGGAGCAGCCCTGGACCCACTTTCAGACCAGCTGATCCATCAATCAGGCGGGCTGCACCAATCTCTTCAATCTCTCCAGCTCACTGCTTGGTTGCTCCACTTACGACCTTGGCCAGGCTTCTGAACATCTCACACTCTGTGCGTGAAATCATCTTATCCTCTCATAAGTCTACCACTAGAAAAACTTAGTAAGTGGAAACTGGGCAGAGATCAGGAATGTAGATCCCTTTTCAGCCCCTGTGCACCATATTTTAGAATTTCTAGCGGAACTTTTTCTAGCTGAATCCTCTTCTGTCATGATTAGAGTTCAGCTAGCTGCAATTTCAAACTTTTATACAGGCCTAGCTGATACAAGCATCATGTCCCATAAGCTTTGTAAAGCCTTTCTTAAAGGGACCACTCTACTCAGGCCCTCAGTAAGAGATCCCCCGCCTCCGTGGGATCTGAATGTGATTTTTAGCTTCCCTGATACTGCCCCCCTTTGAACCTGCAGTTTCTTGTTCTTTAAAGTTTCTTTCTTGGAAAACTCTTCTGGTTGTAATTACGTCTGCTAGAAGAGTTTCTGAACTTCAGACTGTGTTCGTCCTCCTTACCTAGTTTTTCCACAATGATAGTTTGTCTTAGGACTAACCCTTTCTTCCAAAGGTTGCTTCTGATAATTTGAATCGGTCCATTGACCTACCAGTGGTTTTTTCAAATTATTCCAACAAAGCGGAATACAAATTACATCAGTTGGATGTTCATAGACAATTACGCTTTTACTTGCATAGAACCAAGCAAAGCAGAAAATCGGACCAGCTGTTCCTGTCCTATGCTGAGGGTAAACAAGGTATACCGGTGTCTGAAAGTAACCTTATCTAGGTGGTGGACATCTATTATATATATATATATATATATATATATATATATATATATATATATATATATATATATATATATATATATATATCCGTTAAGAAATAGTTTCCTAGCTACTTCAGTGACCTTTCAGGCAAGATTGCCAATGGAAACTATTTGTGTGGCAGCTACATGGGCCAATCCTCATACCTTCATTTCACATTATAAGCTGGATGTGGCCTCCAGGAGCAGAGCTGATTTTGGTTCCACTATTCTGAAGAGTCTGTTCCGATGAGCCACCGAGGATTGAGGTTCTAGGGACGCTGTTCCAACAAACAAGAATGAAGGAGAGATGGACAACTTAACAAGTTATGTACCTACCGTAGCGTTCCATGTTGGTTGTCTTCTCGCCTTCTTTCTTGCATCCTACCCTCCATCCCCCTATCCTAGTAGACTGAGAGTTCCTTATGTTTTTTTCACTGGCTGAGTCTTCTCTGGCTGTTACTTCTCACTGTCAGTCTCTCCAGTAGGTTCATGCATCCTACTACAGTTTACTGTATTATAATTGTCTGTAGTTAGGTTTACCAAATGAGATCTGGACATCTAGTGCCAGGCATCATGGGATATTGGGGGGGGGGCTCGAGCCAGTAAGCAGCTCTCGAGCTTTTGAAGATGGCGGAGTTGGAGCTGAGGATCGGCTCCAATCCCAACCAGCGAGAAGAAAACTAACATGTACATTATGGTAGGTACATAACTTCTTATTTTCTGACTGTGGAGAGTAAAGATTTACAGGATTTATTGCATTCAGCTGAACAAGTTGGCAAACCTACTTTGCAATGTGGTTTTGATTCTTTAGAGTTTCTTCTAGGGCTGCTGTTACTGGGTCTGTGCTTAAATGGCATGCTTGGCTTGAGCAATCTCTGCCTGATCATGTTAAAGCAAAACTATTGGATGCTCCTTTGCAGCAGGACCGCCTGTTTGGCAATAAGGCTAAAGAAGTTCTAAAGATGGAAGATAAAGCTAAATCTATGCAAACTGTGAAAGATTTCTTACAAGTACAACCACCTAGATTTAGTAGGCACTAGCCTACTAAGAACTGGTCCTTTCTAGCTCCTTCCAGAGCCACTCCAGCCAAACCCAGACATTCCAAAAGCAGCAGGTTTCAGTCTCAAGGAACTTTCAGAACTAAGCAATGGGGTGCTTCCACTTCCAAGTCTGGAAATAAGACACCACCATATGGTAAACAGTCTCAATGACATCCCTTTAAAGTTTCCAAGCACTTGCCTCTTAGCTGCCCCTTTGGGGGGAAAACTGGCTCTTCATTCAAGAAACTGGCAACTTATAACCCAGGACAAATGGGTTTTAAATGGTGTCTAAGGGATACAGATTTAATTTCCAAACGCCAACTCCAGACCTGCCCCCAAATCAGTGGGCAGAGGCTCAGAAACAAGTACTTCTAAGCATGGGGGCTATTCAACTAGTACCAGGAGAGTAAAAGGGACAAGGTTTCTATTCCAGACTTTCCTGGTACCCAGAAAAGACAAATCATGGCGTCCAGTTCTGGATCTGGCTACTCTAAACACCTTTCTGGACATTGCAAAATTCAAGATGCTGACTCTTCACCAGTTACTTCCGATGCTAGGCAAGGATGCCTGGTTGGCAACTCTAGATTTGAGGCTGCGAGATTCCCCGATTGGGATATGCAGGAAAGAAGATACCTACGCTTCAAAGCAGTTTGCATGCATTCAGTTCTCAGCACTGCCCTTTGGCTTGGCTACTGCACCCAGGGTATTCACAAAGTGCCTGGCTGCAGTAATTGTATTTTGCAGGCAAAGAAATATTCAAATATATCCATACCTGGACAATTGTCTAATTCAGGCAGAAAACCAGGCCATGCTTCTAAAACATCTGGTGTTTGTAAAACACCATAAACGAAATCACAACTGGTACCCTAAAATTACATTCCTGGGTGCAAGCTTGAATACAGCTGCCCAGGTGGCTTTCCTTATGCCATAAAAGTAAATTCATTTGGTGACCTACTTCAAACAGGTAGCCACAAAAACCCTGCCTTTCTACAAGGCAAATACTGCAAGCCTTGGGGTTCGTGGCCTCCTGCATTCTTCTAATTCCATATGCAAGACTGCATATTAGGAAACCTCAGTGGTACTTAAAGTATGGAGTCAACATGGTCAGCCTCATTCCTTGCCTGCGCCTAGAGTTCCTATGGTGGGCAGAGGCCTGCCACCAAAACAAGGGACTGCCATTCACACCACGCCCTAATTACAGATGCATTAGACTATGCATGGGGGGCTCATCTGGCAGGGAAGAGCATTCAGGGCAAATGGAGCCCAAATCAAATGCACCTTCATAGTCTGTCAAAAAGAAATGCTAGCTGTATAGAATGCACCAACAGCCTTCATGGACTACCTTCATCCAGGACAATTACTGATAGATGGACAACACCATGGTCCTAAGCAGGGGGGGGGTACACATTCGTACCCCCTCTGCAGACTAACCATGGCATTGTGGAACACTATCTTGAGCTACCAAGTGCAACTACAAGCTCAATTCCTGCCAAGAAAGCTGAATATTCTGGCAGAACTAAGCAGAAATATCATGGGCCCACATGAATGGAAACTGGAGCCATGGATTTTTAACATGACACGCAAATGGGGGAGCCTAGACATAGATCTTTTTGCCTGCCCCCAAAACTACCAGTTAGACAAATGTTGCACAAGAACTCATCACAAAAAAGCTTGGAAAGTGAATGCTCTGTCATTCAGCTGGAAAAACCCATCTGTCTATGCCTTTCCCACTCTGTTTCTGCTCTCCAAAGTTCTAAGTCAAACAGGACAAACCAAAAATGATTTTGATTTGCTCCAGACTGGCCTTGCCAACACTGGTACCCACTTCTGTGCAGTGTCACACATTTCACCATGGCACCTGCCTCAGACACCTTCCTTAGTTTCAGCAGGAGAACCAAATTCTGCACCCTCTGCTCCAAACATTGAATCTTGCAGCTTGCCTAATCACTTAAATTCCCCCTTAGCATCCCTCGGCAAACCTGTGATAGATGTCATTTTGGTGGTGAGAAGACCTAGTACTAGAAAATCTTATGCTGACAAATGGAAAAGATTCTGTGTTCGGAATCTATCTCAAGGGATGAGCACAGCAGTGCCCAGTTTACCTCAGATTTTGCAATACTTAACTGAGATGCTTCACAAGGACCTGTCTTTTTTCTTCCATAAAAATCCATGTCTCAACCATTTCAGATCATTAAAACACAGAACCCCCCCTTCTCTCTTCCTCTGCTAAAGCAGCATCTCAGAGGGGCCAAAAACTTGACCTCCTAGGAGAGGTTCAACCCCTGCCTGGGACCTTAACTACCTCATTTAGAGTCGGATGCTACTGCAGACTTAAAATTTCTTTCCTGGAAACAGCCTTCCTTTTAGCGTTCACTTCAGCTAGAAGGATATCTGAATTACAGGCCCTTATGACAGTAGAGCCTTTCATATGAGCAGGGTGTCACTCAGGACCAACCCATCATTCATGCCCAAGGTGGTATCCGGTGTGGCTCTTAAATCAGTCCATTCATTTGCTAACTTTCTTTCCCAATCCACAGAACAAGGGGGAGCGGATTCTGCATTCATTGAATGTACACAACTTTTACTTGGAATGGACTAAATCTTGAAGAAAATCTTAACTGCTGGTAGCATTTGCTGCAGGGGCAGAGGGGAAGGCTATTTCAAAGCAAACCATTTTTAAGTGAATTGGCCATTGTAGCACCATGGAAAACCATCCCCCAGGGGATCAGATCTCATTCCAAAGGGCTGCATCTACTTCAACAGCCTTTCTCAGAGGTGTTCCTACCAGGGATATTCTAGAAGCTGCTACCTGGAGTTCAGTTCATACTTTCACCAAGCATTATCTCTTATCAATTTTCTCTAAATCCAGAGCTGCCTTTGCCACTGCTGTTTTGCAGGTCCTTACAGGTCCTTACAGCTGGTCCAAATGCTGTAATAAATCCATCCTCTCAACCATAGCTTTGGGAATCTACCCAAATGTAATGACTGCAACAGTGACACGAACATAGTACAGTTGTGTACACTCTACATAAATGTACATGTTAAGTGTATTCACTGTTGCAGTCCTGGATGTTATGTGATCCTATCTCTCCTACATTCTGACTGATGGGTTCGGAGCCGATCCCTCGGCTCCGACTCGGCATGCTTATGCCAAAGAGCGAAGTCTCTTATTGGCTGAGCTTATTATATCCCAGGATGCACCACTACCAGTCCCCCAGATCTTGTTTGCCGCTAACAAGTGAAGACGTGGTCTCGAGCTGGCTGAGCTAAGTAGTGATTAATTTCACTAGTTTTTCTGTCAGAAATTTCTATTTTTCTTCAACAAAAGCTGTTTTTAACAGCTATTCTTGTGTTTTGAGTGAGTTTGGTGGAATTTACTTAGTAAATTCTTGTGTTGTGAGTGTTGACTAGGAGTACCTCTTGTGTGTAAAGGCCTTTCCCGGTCTTTTTGATTGTAGGTGACTTCTGTTTTGTTAGGGATCTCGGATCCTTTATATTGTGGAAAGTTTATCTTTTTTGTTAAAGGTCAAAGAAGAGAGAATTTCTTAATAATTTACAGTGTTTGTACTGTGTTTTGGACTTTAATTCACCGGAATGTCTCGGGTACCTAGGCCTTCAGGCTTTAAAAAGTGCACCAAGTGCAACTTTAAAATGTCGATCACAGATGACCACTCTCTCTGTGTTTATTGTTTGGGTGCAAAGCATTTGCAGGAGTCCTGCAGCGTGTGTCACGCTTTTTCCTCGAGGGTCCTCCAAGAGAGGAAAAATAAGCTCATATTAAAAGGTCTTGTAAAACCCTCATTCGAAGAAGCTTTAGCATCCTCTCATTCTCCCGCTAAAAAGAAAAGGGCGTCGGCTCCGACCCGTCCGTCGGATCCGACCGCCAAAAGACATAGGCAGGCTTCTCCTTCGGCTCCAAGGACTTCGGAGCCGAGGGCGGAACGGTCTGCCTCGATGCCACCAGTCTCGACGACTCTGGCTTTGGAGCCGATGGCTGGGGCATCGAGAGGCGGGTCACCTTCGGCTCCACTGGTCTCGGAGCCGACAAAGGTTGCCCGCTCAGACACTTCCTCCTCGGCGCCGAAGTCCTCCTCGGCACCGATGGAAACTAGTGTGGGTATTCCTTCGGCGCCGATGGTCATCGAGTCGCCTCGGAGCCGGTCCCCTAGCCCCTTGGGGCCGTTGGAGAGGCCATCTCGAACCCGTTCAGTATCCTCTAGGTCATCGAGGATGTCAGATTCGGACATAGACAGGGTGCTCCAAAGACTGTTCCAGTCCCCAGTCTTTCAAAAATTTTTCGGCTCCGACCCAGTTGGCTTCGGAGCAGATGGCCCATGCCCATGTCATTGCTATTCCTCCTCCGACCGCTTCGGTTCCGTCGGAGCAGGTGCTGTTGGAGCCGGTGGAGATCTTAGGGTTGGCTCCGACCCTTACTCAAACCCCGGCCTTCGGGTCCGAGTTTGGTATACGGACTTCTTCGGCTGGACCTGGGGGTGATATTTCGGGACCTATGCTATCGGTTCTGAGCCTCCCTCTCGGTGCTTCGGCTGCGGGACTTCCGTCTGCTATCATGGCTCCGGGGACCGGACACTCCCAGGATTCTGGGGGTCCGGCTTTCAGAGCTATGAGGAGTGCCTTGGCCAAGTCTTCGGCCATCTCTCCGGCTTTACCGGCACCTTCCCTGGGCGTGGAGACTGGGTCTTTGGCAGTTCCCCTGTCCTTAGGCAGCGGAGCCCCTGGGCCTGAGGTTACCCCCATTGGGGGTTCCCCTCCTCCTGAGGGTTCTTCGGAGTTGTCTTCAGAGGAACCCCCAAGGAAGAGATCGTGCAAGAGGAAGCACGTGGACTCCCCCGAGTCTATTACATCGGACACTGATCTTGATGATGCGGAGGGGTCCCCGAAGTCCTCGGATGATGTCTCATTTGCAGACATCTTAGAGATCCTCAAACAACGAGGCGGCTGGATATCCAAACCCCCCTCTGCTGATGAGTCAGTGCTCCTCAAGGCCTTCGGGGCTCAGCCCTCCGCCTCCTGGGTGTCTCCGCCCTTTGACGAGCTCCTGGATTTAGTTTGTTGGAGGGCGTGGGAACATCCAGATACCGTGGAACCAGTCCCTTCTCGTCCTAACAAATTTTTGTCTGCCCCACCCGAGAAGGAGTTCCTCACTAAAGGCGTGGCTGTAGATGCCATGGTGGTGGCATCTGCTACACAACAGGACGTGGCAGAGGCTTCAACGTCCGTCCATCCTCCTAATAAGGAGTCTAGGAGCATGGACCGCACGGAAGCGACCCTGACTTCAGCGGCCTTTACTTTAAGGTCCCTGAATTATTTGGCACATTTTACCAGGCTTCAGAGGGATCTGGTCAAGGAGCTGTCAGATTCCCTCTCAGGTAACCTACCTGAGCAGCTAGCCCAGTCGGTTAGCTCTCAGTTGGCTATCCTTGCTTCAATTTCTAACTCGTCCATGAGGCTCATTTCGTATGCGGCCCAACCGGCCGGTAGAGCGGCAGGCACAGGCGTGGCTCTCACGGAGACCAGCCTGGCTCCGTTTGTAGTTTTTGGAGGCCTTCAAGTCTTCCTTCGCCGACGCTCCCTTTGATGGGTCCTCTTTATTTGGACCTAAGGTTAAAGACACTCTTACCCGCTGTGAGCAAGAAGGAAAAACTTTATCTGCAGTAGGTGCACGTTATTCCACTCCCTTTCGGCCTTATCCCAAGGCTAAAGGAGGAGGGAAGATGTGGTTCCGCAAATCACGTAAGTTTTTCCATCAACAGCAGGAAGATTCCCCTTCCAGAGGCAGAGGACGGGGAAATTTTTCTGGGAGATGCCGTCCCAGAGGTGGCAGAGGGCCCCGCAATTCTGGAGACCGCGAGTCCTTTCGTGGCTCTTCAGCCTCCCACACTTCATGAGGGATTGCCCGGCTGTGCTGCTCTGGAGCCAGTCGGGTGCCGTTTTGCCAAGCACCTAAAAGCCTGGGAGTCAATCACTCAGGACAGATGGGTGCTTCGGATTATTGCCGGAGGTTACACCATCCCCTTCACACACTCACCCCCACCGTCCAAAAAAATCCCGGACCCACCACCCAGTCAAAGGGAAATTGCAGCCGCAGAAGCTTTAAAGCTGCTAGAAAAAGGAGTCATCCAACCGGTCCCCACAGACCAGATCGGATCCGGAAATTACTCAAGGTTCTTTTTAGTGCCAAAAAAGACAGGGGACCTGAGACCGATATTGGATCTCAGCAGACTAAACCAATCAGTCACGAAATCCAAATTCCAAATGGTCACGTTACAATCCATTCTCCCATTATTGGAGAAGGATGTTTGGATGTGCTCCATAGATCTCAAGGACGCCTATTATCACATACCGATACATCGGGCGTCCAGGAAGTATCTGCGCTTCAGCCTGGGAGACAGTCATTTCCAATTTTGTGCTCTGCCGTTGGTCTCACCACAGCCCCCAGGGTGTTCACCAAATGTTTGGCAGTAGTAACGGCTCACCTGAGGAGTCTTGGATTCCAAGTGTTTCCCTATCTGGACGACTGGCTCCTGACTGCCACCACCAGTCATCTACTAATGGACAACCTCAAAGCCACCATCTCCCTGGGTGCTACCCTGGGAATTACATTCAATTGGTCAAAGTCTGTCTTGCTGCCCTCTCAGCGCATAAGGTTCATAGGAGCAGAGATAGACTCAAAATTGATGCGCGTTTTTCTTCCTACCGAAAGGATCCAAACTTTACAAGGCCAAGTTCAAGCCCTGATTTCAAGATCCAAGGCCCCAGCCAGGATGGTCCTACAAGTTTTAGGTTCGATGTCTGCCACGGTTCTTCTAGTTCCTCTGGCAAGATTGCACATGAGGATTCTTCAGTGGCTATTATCGACTCAATGGTCCTTTCAGGATCTTCCCTCAATCACCCCATTATGATTACAGAAACATGCAAACGGGACCTTCGCTGGTGGCTTCAGACATCCAATCTAAATCAGGGAAGTCCTTTTGTTATTCCCTCTCCAGTGGTCACCCTGACGACAGATGCCTCCCAGACAGGGTGGGGGGGGCATTGTCTGGGCAGGTTAGTTCAGGGCTCCTGGCTTCCAGACGAAACTTTTCTCCACATCAATGTATTGGAGATGAGGGCTGTACTTCTGTCCCTACAGGCCTTACACAGGTTTCTCCCTCGGGCATAATCGCCATCCACACAGACAACATGTCGGTGGTCTGGTATCTAAACAAACAAGGAGGGACCAGATCTTACCACCTTTGCAGAGAGGCCATGAGGGTGTGGGAATGGGCTGTAGCTACCAGCCGTTTCTTGGTAGCGACCCACATTCCGGGGAAATCAAATATATTGGCAGACAGATTAAGCAGGACAATTCTCTCTCCTCACGAGTGGTCCCTAAACGAAACAGTAGCAGCTCAGGTTTTCAGGAGATGGGGATGCCGTGCTGCGACCTGTTTGCAACACCACTAAACACAAAGTGCAAAAGGTTCTTCTCCTTGACTCCACATCAGGGGGAAGCAGCTATGGATGCTCTAGCACAACCTTGGCCAACAGGGCTACTTTATGCCTTTCCTCCGATTCCACTTCTCTCCAAAGTCATTCAGAAAGCTTCTCAATTGGGGTCCACAATGATACTGATTGCTCAAGACTGGCCTCGTCAGGTATGGTTTCCCTACCTGAAGAAACATGCGATGGACGATCCTTGGACTTTAGATCTAACCCCGGATCTGCTAATTCATCAGTCGGGACGACAACATCAGTCCCTTCACTCCTTGAAGTTGACAGCTTGGCTCCTCCACTTCCGACTTTAGTCAGAAATCACACATTAGACCCAGAAGTTATTCACATTTTATCTTCGGCCCACAAACCCACCACTAAGAAATTGTACCTCAGTAAGTGGAAGAGGTTTGCTATCTGGGCTCAACTCAGGGGCTTAGACACTATCACTGCTCCAATCCCAGAGGTTTTGAAATTCTTAACATCCCTGTTTAATCAAGGATCTTCTGTCTCTACTATTAAAGTCCAACTAGTGGCTATCTCTAAATTCCACGAATCCATGGATCCTCCATTGATGAGCAGCAGATTATGCAAAACTTTCATTAAAGGTGCGGGCCTGTTAAGACCCCCAGTTTTTCATCCTGCGCCTCCGTGGGATCTTGATTTGGTGCTTCGTGCATTAACATCTTCCCCTTTCGAACCGGCTGCTACATGTGAGTTAAAATATCTGTCTTTGAAAACTGCCTTCTTAGTTGCAATTACCTCTGCAAGAAGAGTTTCAGAGCTTCAAGCCCTATCTATCAAACCACCGTACTTGATTTTTCACAAGGATAGAGTATCACTTAGGCCTAATCCATCTTTTGTCCCAAAGGTCTGTTCTAATCTCTGTCTCCAACAATCTCTAGAGTTACCAGTTTTCTTTCCAAAATTCTCCAATGAAGCAGAATACACTCCATAAATTGGATGTTCACAGGCAATTGCGCTTCTATTTAGACAGGACTCAGCAAATTCGTAAATCAGACCAGTTGTTTGTGTCCTTCTCAGACAATAAATTGGGTAAAACCATCACAAAAGCTACTATCTCCAAATGGATTAGAGATTGTATAACTCAGGCTTATTCCTGTTCGAATAAGCAACTTACAACATCTATCAAAGCTCACTCTACCAGAGCTATGGCGACTTCTATAGCTTTTCATTCCAAGCTCGCTATTTCTGAGATTTGTGCTGCGGCTACTTGGTCCAATCCGCACATTTCCCACTATAAATTGGATGTGGCATCTAAAGGGCGAGCATCATTTGGTTCCACGGTACTCAGGAGTGTTTTCCAGTGAGCCACCCAGGATTCAGGTGCTAGGGACGCTGTCCCATCAGTCAGAATGTAGGCGAGATAGGATCACATAACATCTTTTAGTTATGTACTCACCATAACTTCAGATGTTTGGGATCCATCTCGCCTACATTCCTAATACCCACCCTCCTTCCCCCTGCCTTGGAGATCAGAAGAGATTGAACGGTTGAGTTCTACTGTTTTTATCTTGTTTCATCTGACTATGTTATATAATCAGTGCGTGCATGTGTGCATGTATGCGGACAAACTAGATCTGGGGGACTGGTAGTGGTGCATCCTGGGATATAATAAGCTCAGCCAATAAGAGACTTCGCTCTTTGGCATAAGCGTGCCGAATCGGAGCCGAGGGATCGGCTCCGAACCCATCAGTCAGAATGTAGGCGAGATGGATCCCAAACATCTGAAGTTATGGTGAGTACATAACTAAAAGTTACCCTCCCTCCAGCCCCCTGTTTTTCTCTTGCTATATCTCTACTTTATTTTACTATGCTTAAAAGCCTTTTTGGTGTATTTGCTTTTGTTTGGAGGTATATTTTTGTTTAATTTTTTTGTGTGTATATATGTATGTGTGTATATACATATATATATATATATATATATATATATATATATATATATATATATATATATATATATATATATATATATATATATATATATATATATATATATATATATATATATATATATATATATATATATATATATATATATATATATATGTAGAGATGTAGAGATATAGATATAGATGGATATATATATATATATGTAGATATATAAAAATAATATCTCCCCATTTGGGGGGCACCTGACATCTGGGGCAAGAATGGTGTCGGCTGCATGCTTATACCCCTGATGTCAGGGAAGGGACAGCAACTGACGCAGGACCCAAGACTTTGTTAATCAGGCTGAGGGCAACCTGCCAGCAGATTACCCAAATGTAATGACTGCAACAGTGAATACATTTTGGTAAGGGTACACCACTGTACTTTCCAGGTAGCTGGTAATGGGGTAGCAGGCATTCTCTCTGGGTAACCCATAAGAGTTTCATGAGGTGAAAACTTTCTAGATGTACTAACAACACTTCTACTAGATGATAGTAATGCTAATCGAGCCTAGTCTCTACAGTAATTTTAGTTTGGTGTTTTTATAGTTTTTATTGTCTTCATACACGCTACCCTTCCTGAAGCTTGAGGTCTGTGTGGGCTGTGATGTATATTTCTTGAACAACCTGACCAGTGATGCTTTCCATGATCAGTTTGTGTACAACAAGGTACACCTGCTCTAGGTATCGGTTCCTGAACTAACTTGGCTGCAGTCTTGGTATGCCTGTACCCATCCTGAGAACAGATGTATATATTCACTCTAAAATATTTGAATATTAGACATACATGTAATATAGCAAAGTCCATTTGCAGACCATGAAAAGTTCCTCGAGGCTTTTTAATATGTTGCATATTAGCTGAGTTTCTTGGTCATATCTGCATTTTTTTTAATATAGTGTCTCAAGTGTTGGATGACTTTGGAAGCATAATGGGGCATATACTAGTCAGTAGCTTTAGAATCTCATTTTTATCCAAACGAGAAGGTAGAAGTATGTGAAGCAACTAGTCTTCCATCTGGGTGGTGCCGCAACATAGAGTGCAACCATCGTGTATCCACCTTATCTCTTTTGTAGTCTTCTGCTTGATTCTGAAATGACAAAACTCTCTCTTTGAGTTGTTGCTCAAATAGCCTGAACCGATCCCTTGTAGCATTGTCAGCAAGATTACTTCCCCTACTCCTCCAGACTTCATCTGTGTGCTATTTTAATCACTGCTACTTTGGGAAGTAATAGGGCTTCAAACAGATCATGTATGTAGCAAATGTTTTTAATAGGAGTGTCTGCAGAAGATAACCTCTTTCTTGCCATATGTACCAAAATTGTGTACACCCCCAGCAGCATAGTGATAATTTGTGTATATGTTGACTGATTTACCCTCTGTCTTGCAGGTTTCTGTACAAGTAGTTAATTCAGCAGTTTGGGCTGAAGCTTGTTTAAATATCTGTCCATAAAAGGATCTGATGTCAGTCTTAATCTATTCTTGACTTCTGGTTCATAGTGCTTATCAGCCAAAAATACTCTAGCTGGAAATCTACCCATTACCCCAGGTCTTGTTTGCTGCTCTGTCAACAAGATGTCAGCTGACTCCTTATAGCAAAGTAAAATTTATTTTCCTGGTAATTTCTCTGATTAGCCTTTTCTATCTTAGTTCTATACGTTTTCATACTCTTAAGTCTGCCCTCTAGCAGTGGGTGTTCCCCCATCCTTTTTCCATTGCTTTGCTAACTGCCATTGTTAATTCCTTTCCTCTTATGGTGAGGTAATCTCTCTACAGTTGCTGGTAGTGATTCCCCTTGTGGTCTGTGTGTGTTTTTTTTTTTTTTTTTTTTTTTTTTGGCTTCATTCCTTTTTTGCTTACTACAGCTGGCTTCAAGCAGTGTGAAGAGTGCACCAGGAAAATGCCAAACTCTGGACATGGTTGTTGTGTACATGGTTGTTGTGTACTATCTGCCATGGTTTCTGGAATAGTCCTGGTAGAGTGTAGAAACAAGCTCATCCACAAAGGCCTTCTTAAATCCCTTTTTTTGAAGAAGCCTTGTCCAATGCAAACCATTCTCCTCTGGTACTAAAACTTATTCGGTGCAGAAATCTCATTCAGCACTGACAAAAAGCCTAAGGTTCTGAAGCTTTTGGAACAGTGATTCTTTGGGCGCTGACCCCCTTACTGATTCCATCAACACTGGCCACAACTTCTGTACAGTCTGACTCCAGGTACTACTACTTGGCTACGGCTCTTGACAGTGGCAATGATTCCTTCTGCTGCCATGATGGTGCTGATATCCAGTACGGCCAAGCAGTCTGTGCCAAAGCCAGATGTACCGATTCAGTCCAGGACTACATATTCTCCATCTGTTGATCCTTGTTTGGGGCACCTCCCAAGTCCCTTTTTATAGGGACCTGAATCCCCATCTGGCTTGTCCATTTGCTTCACCAGGAGTCTTTCAGAAGTAGATAGTGAGGTTGGTGGATCAGATTCTGACAAGGGGTTTTCCCCATCTTCTTGGCCCCTCTCCCCTCCTATTGCAGGGGATTTCTTTCCTTTGCCCCCCCCCCCGCCCTTATTCTCCTCCTCTGACCTCACAGGCTTTAGAATAGTTGACTCCAACCACACAGATTTCAGTGACCTTGGCACCACCAACTTTTCTTGTCTTTGGTACTGGATATGGCTTTGACTCCTTTGGTGCCTTTGAGACCTATGGATCCCTGGGACTTGGGTCTTTGCCGTTAGGCCTGAGGGGTTTGAGTAGTTTTTTTTTTCTAATTGGGAGCTGACCTTATTTTTTGGGGCTGTGCTAAGAGGACTGGTCTTCTGTTCTGGCTTTTCAGGTGGGTTTCTCTGGTTAGGGTTTGACCTGTGTTCTGAGTTTTTCTGTTCTGGGCTGCCATTCCTCCTCAGGAGGACCAAGCTAGAGCTTTGGCTACTGCCTTGTCTTGGGTGCAGTCTGTTACCAGAGCCTCATCTCTTCACCCCTGCTTTACTGCAGCTACTGCCAACCTCTATCCATAGACAGTGAACTCTCAAGGTTGCAAGAGTTACCTGCCCAAAGTTTGCCCTTTTCCAAATCCTTTTCAGATGCTCCCACTGGAAGAGCCTCCTTGGAAGAAATTGTGTAAGAGGAAACTCCTTTGTTTTGAGGAGGGTTCCTCCGATCACCCCTGAAGACCTCTCCTTTGGAGACCACCTGAGATCCTAAAACAGAGGAATGATTGGAAGCCCAAAGGCCCCTTCTGAGGAATCTGTGTACTTGCAGGCCTTTGGAATTCTCCTTCCTACCACCTGGGTGACCTTGCCTGCTGATGACCTAATTGCATTGATCGCTCAGTGGGGCCTGGAAAGCTTCTGCCTCTAACTCATCTCCTGGAGATCTGACTAGATTTTCTGCTCCTGAGGATCATTCACACTGGACAAAAGGTCTAGTAGTCTGTCAAGATGGTAGTGGCAGCCACTAAAAAAAACTGAGGAAAGTTCTACTGTACATCCCCTTATCTGAGAGTCCAGGGTGATGGAAGTTCAGGAAGCAGGTTTACACATAATCAACCTCAATCAGTTTTTTGAATTTCTTGGCACACTTTACAAGACTTCAGAGGGATCTGGTCAAGGAGCTGTCAGATACCCTGGCAAGAGCAGTAGCTGAGGTGGTCCAAGAAAAAGTGGCCTCCCAGTTAGCTACCTTGGAGTCCATCTCTAACTCGTCCATGAGGCTCATTGCACATGCAGCCAAAGGGGTGAGACCAGGTCAGTAGGTTCAAGTGTTGTGATTCAACAGTGTACTTGAGTGTGCCTGTGTGAGTTTGGAACCATTCACATCTTCCTTCATCAGTGCTCCCTTTGATGGGTCTTCATTGTTTGGCCCCAAAGTTAAGGAAACTGTCCAGGTATGAGAAAGATTGAAAGACTGTTGGCTGTGGGAGTGTTTTTCTGCTCCTCAACATCCTGATCCAGGCATCAAAGGAGTGGCAAAATGTGGTTCAAGAAATCCCAGAAGCCTTTCCAAGAAGCACATGGTACAGATACCCCTTTGGGTGGGGATTACAGTGGAAGATGCTGTTCCAGAGGTGGGGATGGTCTGCAGAATCAGGATTCCAGGGACTCTCTGGCCAACCCTACCAGCACTCCTTTAAAGGAAACCTTCTTGCTGGAGGCAGGTGAAGATTCTACTTACACCCAACAGCCTAGTGCCACAACTACTGATGCCTGGGTGCTAAAGATTATTGCCAGAGGTTATTTAATCCCCCTTTATCCAAGGACCTGTACAAAACTCCCTGATCCACCCAATCAGAAGGACCAAGCAGCATTGGAAATAAAGTTTCTGGGAGTCATCCAAGAAGTCGCACCAGATCAATTAGGATTTGGATTTTACTCTAGGTTCTTTAGTGCCAAAGACTGGGGACTGGAGACCAATTTTAGATCTCAACATTCTAAACAAGTTTGTCCAATCCTCAAAGTCTGGATGGTCATCGATCAGTTAGTACTTCCCTTTCTAGAGCAAAACTATTGAATGTGCTCCTATTGACTTTCAACACACAAATGAACAAACGCTCAGTTTTTCTGCTTCTTGCTAGGGGCCAGCCATTGCCAATTTAGGGTGCTGCCCTTTGGTCTCACCACAGCCCCCAGGGTGTTCAACTGTATGGCAGCAGTAACAGTATTCTTGTGGCTGCATGGATTCAGTGTCTGTACCTAGACTACTGGTTCCTCACTGCTTGCACCAGGCATCTACGTCCTTAAACAGTGGATTTCCTTTTGAAACCATCAGCAGTTGGACATCGTGGTCAAGCTTGTGAAGTCTCAACTGATCTCTTCTTAGGATATGGAGTTTATCGTAGCTCATCTTAACTCTGTCTTATGTGGAGCCTCTACCCTACCATAGGTTGCAGAAAATACAGTTGCGGGTTCTGCCTGAGCAAGATACCAACACATCTAATACTTTAAGCATTGGGTTCCATGGCAGCAGAGATCAGTGTAGTCCCACTAGCAAGATATCACGAGACATCAGTGGCTGCTTGGGAACCAGTGGTCACTTATTTATTTCAGTTTGATTACCGGGGAAGCCCACTGGGCTTGGGGGCCTGTTTTCAGTGGAGGCCTGGGGAGAAAAGCTCCACAAACATTTTTTTTTTTTTAAGAAAGGGTTAAGACACAGAAGAACATTACAAAACAGGTGGCTAGAAAGTAGTCTATAAACAATATCAGACTGCTAAATTAGCAAAGTTAGCAAAAATTATTGACTATTTCAGTTTGGCAAAGTTGGCTTTATGAGACAGAGAAGGCAAAAAGAAGGAAGGACATTCATAACTTTAATGTTAGAAGCTTATGCAAATTAGTATTTTAGAAGAGGTGAAGGAGGGTAGGGGGGTATGCTTAGGTAGCTTAAGCATAATAAAGAGGCTTTAGTTGATAGTTTGGTATTTTAGGAAAGGTTAGAGAAGGATCTGAGAGATTGTAGAGGTTAGCCTGGAGAGAAGGGGAAGGATAGTTGGACTGGTGTAGGTTGGAGAGTACAGTTGCAAATCCCATTTAAATGTGAGACTGGAGTTTGGTTTTGAAGTTGTCTAGGTTGTTACAGGTCCTTGGGGAGGAGGGTAGGGCATTCCATTTCTTAGCGAGGGTAAATGATAAGAGAAGTTTACCTGCGGGGCGCTTGGGTTTTTGTACTGAGATCAGGTTTTGATGAGAAGATCTAAGGGATCTGATGGGAGTATAGGGTTGCAGAATATTGGAAAGTGCAGGACAGTTAGTAGGATGGAATAGTAATTTGTGGGCTGTGGTGAGTTGTAGAAAGTTAAGATAATTGGGAGTTCAAGCCAGTTTAGAGAGTGGAGGGAGGTGCAGTGATGAGGATTTGGATTTGGTGGCAAATTTTGAGATTTTATTGTAGCATTGTTCCAATTTGGAGGCAAGTGTAGAAGATAGGTTAGTAAGCAGTGGAGTGCCATAGAGTAGAGATGGAAGGAGGAAGAGGCAAGGGTTTGCCTAGTGGAAGGGGACAAAGTGGATGTTTCTATATAATATGTGTTTTTTTTTTATGTTTAGCTGAATAGGAGTATTGAATTTGAACTGGTCATCAATTGTAACACCCAGAAGTTTAGTGGAATGTACTATTTCAATCAGAGTTGTTGAGGCTGGTTATTCAGAAAGAGTTTTTATCAAGAGATGAGGATTTGGAGTGAGAAGAGCTGGATTTTGGTTTTGTTGCATTAAGGGAGGAGAGGTGATTTTGGAACATCCAGTATTTAGTAGAAAATGCTGTTTGGGTTGGTGCTTGGAGCTCTGTTAGGTTAGGGATGTTGCATATCCGAGTGCAATCGTCAGCATATTGCACAATTGTCATGTTGGGGGTGGCTTTATGAAAGTTGATAGATATTGAAAAGTAAAGGGCCAAGAATGGAGCCTTGAGATACACTGGTGGGGGAAGGAAGGAAAATGTTGCTTGGTCCCATTTCACAGCTTGGGACCTATTTGAAAGGTAGCTAGAGAACAAGCAGGGAGCTTTTTGGCTCAGGTTGAGGTCAAGAGGTGGTTTAGAAGGAGGGCGTGGGAGATGGTGTCAAAAGATTTAGATAGGTCTAGTAGAATGGATGATACTAAGTTACCAGAGTCCCGTGCAGAGTTTTCAGAATGAAGAAAGAGTAGGGCGGTGTTGGTGCTGTGCCCAGGCCAGAAGCCTTGCAGAGTAGGGGAGAGTAGTTCTGTAAGGAAAGGCAGGAGCTGTAGGTGGATACATTTTTCTAGGATTTTGGATATAGGGGAGAGGATAGCAATGGGAAAGAAATTGGATACATTAGTTTTTGCCTCCTTTTGGAGTGGAAGAATGAAAGCAGATCGCCATGTTTTGGGTACATAGGATTCGAGTAGAGATCTATTTGTTAGGATGCTGATGGGAAAAGCTATGGAGTCTGAAGCTATCTTGAAGGTGGATGGAATGTTATCTGGGGCATTGGAGCAAGGCTTTAGTTTATGGAGCAGTTTCTTTATTGGGTTAGTGGGTACTGGTTTGAGATTGAAAGAGGGTAGGGGTGAAAAGGAGAGTAAGATTGATTTGGGGCGGAGGGTTGTTAGTGAAAGTCTTGGTTAGTTTGGCGATAGAGGAGGTGAAGAAGGAATTGAATAGTGTGGCAATTTCAGGATCCTGATTTGCTGGTATCAGGACAGGGATTGTTTTTTTGTACCAGGTTTGAGGAGAGACTTCTAACATCCTATGAATCGCCCAGGTTTTATAAACAGCCGATGCAAAATCTACCTATCTTAGTGGATGCAGGCCAAAGAGATTTTCTGGGCTGTTCCAAAGTGACAATGGATGCTTCCCAGATGGGGTGGAGTGAGCATTGTCGAGAAACCCTTCAAGTGTGGCAATGGGCCATAATTTCCAACCACTTTCTGATAGCGATGCTTATCCCAGGGAGTTCAAATGTAATGGCAGACTGACCAGATGCATTCTAATGCCTCCTGAGTGGACTGTAAATCTCAATGGCAAAGATTGATCTTTGCTGGGGATAGCCTTGCTGTGACCTGTTTGTTACCCCTGAACAAGTGCAGAAGCTATTTTGCACCAATTCTCCCTCGGGAGAAGTCCCTGAGACTCTTCTCCTCAATTGGCCCCCAGGTTTCCTTTATGCCTTTCCTCTAGAAAGCAGCTCTGAGAAGTAATCCTTGTTGCACCTTACTGGCATTGACAAATTTGGTTTCTCTTCCTATGGCCTCCTCTTTGCCTGTGGATTCTGGACCCAGTTCAGACCTGTTTCATGCCCAGGGACTGGTGCATCCCAATCTACAAACTCTCAAGCTGACTGGTTTCTCCAATTGTGTTTGTCTCCAGGTATAATGAAATTCCGTCTCCTGTATGTAACATTTTGTTGGCGTACCATAAACCAGCCACCAGGAATCTCTGCCTTAGTAAATGGAAGCGATTCTAGCTAGGCTTATGATAATCTTTATACTTTTTCATTTCCAGTGGAAGAAGTTCTAGAGTTTTTAGTTACTGTTTTTGGTAAAGGGGCTTCTGCTTCTACTATTAAGGTTTTCCTAGCAGCAATTTAAAATTTTCATAATGGTTTTGGTGACCAGCCCTTGATTGAGACTTTGTAAGTTTTTTTTTTTTTTTTTTTTTTTCTTTTTTCCTTAAGGGGAAAATTCATCTAAAGCCCCCATTCAAACTAGGGACATGACTATTGTCTTTGCAGTCACTTATGTTCTTGTGATTTAAAGTTCCTCTCTTGGAAAATGATTTTACTTATAGCTGTCACCCCTGCGAGATGAGTTTCTGAATTGCAAGCTCTATTCAAAGCCCCCATTATCCAGTTTTCCCTGAAGACTGTTTCACTCAGAATAAAACCCTTTCTTAAAGTGGTTTCAGAGGCCAACAATTCATAGAATTGCCTGCATTTTTCCCAAATTTTTATAATTGTGAATATTTACACCTTTTGGATATGCACAGGCAGTTACATTTTTACATGGTCGAAGTTAAGCAATTCAGACAATCAGAACATTTACTTGTGGGTGCAACCTTGTGCAAACCTGTCTCTAAGGGTACTCTGTCAAGATGGTTGAGACTGTTTGTTTCTAAGTCTTCCTATACTGCTGAAAAAAGACTTGTTCCACTAGATCTTATGGTAACCTCCGCTACTTTTCATTCTAAAGCTTCCATGTCTGAAATTTGCATAGCTGCAGCATGGGTTACACCACCTACCTTTTATTCAATATGCAATGGATATGCTCTCTAGGAGAGCATCCTTTGGTTCTGTGGGCTTCTGGAATGTACTTCTATAGGGCCACCCAGGATCTCAGGTAGCTAAGAACGTTGTCCCTGAAGTCCAGCGTAGATCGGCAACGCATATGCAATGTTATGGTAAGACGTTACTTCTGCGTACTTTGAAATCCATTGTTGGCAGTATCCTGTAAGCCCTAGAAAAGATCTAAGCTGTTTTAAACTAGTTGGTTGAGGTGCAGTTGTATAGCTGTAATATGAGATGGTAAAGCTTGTCATGCATTTTGTGATATCTGATGTCGTAAGTACTGGACTTTAGATTTCCACAGCTGAAGTTTACTTTTTTTCATTTAAAATGACAGATGCGCCAACATTTTAAGTAAAAATATGGTATCCGTGTGGCAATCTGATAGGAAGGTAGAGCACAGTAACAGATCTACATATTGTACAAAAAATTACAAGGATGTTTAATGTCGATTTGTTTCATTTCTCTTGAAAATAGTGGGAGATTCTGTATAACCATTTAGTAGTCGTGTCTAACTGTACTGCTGTCTTTTGTAAGTTGAATTGATATAGAAAATAAGGCAGAGGAAATATCTGCCTGAGAAGGTGGTGGCTGAAGGTGATGTACAGCTGAGTATAGTGGCAGGTTTGGTAGTACTACAGAATTTATTGCTCTGTAAAGCTCTCTGGTTTCTTTACAGGTAAAATTGAGGTATTAGATGGGCTCTTCATAGGTGGTATGATTCCTTGCAAAAGTAAGGCTAAAATGACTGGTTTTATTCCAGACTAAGCTGCAGCAGAGAGGGAAAACTGAGGTATGACAGGAAGAGACATTAGATTTATTTGAACAGGTAGTGCATTTTTGATCCTACTTAGTTTTCATGAGTAGTCCAGATGTGAGATGGTACAGATTCCAAAAGATTTAACTCACTGTTTTGATTACTGCCAGTATTTTGGAAAGAGCGAGTCTTCCTCTGAATTATCTGTGCTTAAGCAGAACTAAGTGGAGATGAAGATTTAGATAACACGCCAGCTGAGTACCAAATATGTAGTACACTGTAGTTTGCAAAGCAAATATCTGCCTAAAAGATTTTAAAGGTGCAGAAGTACCATGCCTTTCAGTTAAAGGTCCTATCTGTTATAAGAATATTTTCTGTCTCTTTGTATTCTAAAGGGACTCCTGACACTCCACACCTTTTACTAGGGTACTGCAGCTTCAGTGGTTAGCATGCATCTATTTAGTGGCACCTGTATCTATCAAAAATGGGACTTAATATCAACAAAAGGACTTTTTTGTTACTGGAATGAAAGAGCTGTTAATATCTGTTCAAGGCTATCCCATTTACTTTCTTCCTTGGCAGGGGGTTGCCAAGGGGTATGCAGGCAGCTGCTGATTTTGTCTTCTGGTGAGGCTTGCAGCAGTGGGTGTTTTTATTCAGGGAGAGGTATGTGACTGCTATTCTGAAGTACTTTCTGCATAAGGACATTGGTCCCTGTCCCAAATGGTCACTTCTCACAATTTAAAACTGATGAGGCTGGTCTGATTCTTCTGATTGGATGTGTTGTGTATGTAACCCCCCTTCTGGCAAGTATTGAGCCCTGCTTTGTCCTCACTGGTGTCCTCTACCACTACATGTGGGTCTAGTTAACTGTTGCAACTGCAAGTTTAATAACTGTTCTTGTTCTAATTTTTCTCTTTCACAAATTAAGTTGTGTGCAATGTACGGTACCTAATTTACAACTCATGGAGGCCCAGACTGGGCCAGGGTAAGCACACTTTCTTCAGTTCCTCTTGTACTGAAGGCAACAAGCCATTTACAAATGCAGCAGTCTGCTTGCTGCTGGACCTTCAGTCAGATCAGTGTAGCTAGAAAAGGATTCAAATGCTTCAGTCAGACTCCTAACAAGTGATGATGGTCTCATTTTCCTGCTGTTCTATGGCATTATTTTTGTGACCAGTTTGGTACTGGATGGCATACTGCATTGATTACCTGAAGTAGTCTGTGGGCATTTGAAATGCTTTGGGGTTAGTATGCTGTGGAACATGGTCTGGGAGATTTCCTTGGTCCCAAATTAGTTAAAAAAAAAAAAAAGCTCAGGTGGGATTGAAGTGTCCATAATGGCTCTTAAAATTTCTATAGTAGGATTCTTTAACTGAACATGGTCCAAGTATTCAGGTATATTTTTCAGAATTTGGCCTTATTGAAGGAAGGGAATCTAAATCTGAAAAACCACTGCTGCCCATGGCTGTACTATATTGTAGTAGGGGTGTTCTCTTCTGTGAGCTGGATTGGGAACTTGTCTTAAAGGAAGAAAACGGCTGTGTGGAAACACTTAACCCCCCCCCCAACCAGGATTCTGACTATTTTCTCGATTGAATTTATCAGGTCTGAAGTAACTGTACCAATCAAATTATTATGGAGAAAATTAGAATTTTTTGTCTCCTGGGGAAAAGTACAAAAGTCGCCTTTCTTTGCATGTAGTGGCATTCACATACACATTTGTATAACCTTGGATTGTGTTGTGTGTGATGGAGATTCAGAAGTTGGTTGAGACTAGTTTTGTTTGAGGTTGTGAAGTTCCCGTGGAAACAGATGGGATAAAGGTGGAGTAGTTACAGCATCAGTTGAAGAAACTAGTATTTGCTCCTTAGGTAAATAAGGGATACTGGTGTAAGAATAATATTGTCCGCTCAGGACTTGCTCGGTTTTATTTGCAGTTTTTATAGCTGTAAGGGGATATATTGCATAATTTGTATGTTCTTGACGGCTAGACTGCTGAATAGGGTTAGTGGGTTTTTTCTTGTCAGCTTTTAACTGAATTTATAGTTTTGCTGTACTGAGTTTTAAACTTTGTACTATTTATTCCTTTTCTCTCTTGATTCTAATTGCCATGCATTAAATGCTGACCAGCAGCTTACAGGTACTTTACCTTTTTCTTTTAATCTCTTGCATCTTGGCTAAAATGTCTATCCAAGCTTCCTGTAAAGGGAAAAACTAGCGTGTTATGTTGCCCTATCTTGCCTTTCTTGCTGGTTGGGTTTGGAACAGAGCATTAGCTCCGACTCTGCCTACTACAAAAGCTAGAGGGCTTTTACTGGCTCGAGGGTATCCTCTGTCCCATGATGTAATGGGAATACCCATACCTTGTTTGGTGCTCAAGCAATTGAGGAGTTTCTGCTGGCTCATTGGCCAAGTAGTATTTATATTCAGTTTTTTTCTTTTCCTTTACTAGTGACTTGAATCAATGTGCTATCGTGCATTAATTTTTTGCAGTTCTTCCTGTATTAAGAGGTTGGTAGTTTTTTGCTCGTTCCTGTCTGGGCCTTGCATTGTTCCTGAGAGAGACCTGTTTAGAGGGCTGTCTGTGGCCTATTTAAGTTAGAGGGTCTCTACCCTTCTTCTGTGGTGTTTCTTGTTCCTCTGAGTAACTCCATTAAAGGAGCCTTCCTTTGTTTTCGTGAGTTTTTCCTGTTGTCGTTTGGTAGTGTGCCTTGAGTGTCTTAATTTTGTTTTTGCTAGTTTTGGTTTGGGCTTCATAGAGCTGTATTTTCTGTTAAGCATGTTTTTTGTCAGTTCTAGAAATTTATTTTTATTTTTATTTTACATTTGTTGACCGGGCTAGTCCAACTGGATACATGTCCATTTTCAGTGGAGGCCCGGGGAGAAAAGCTCCAAGGTCATAGTTAGATTAACAAATACAATGATGTTGTTACACAAGATAATACTGGTTAATACAAATACAATGATAAACCTATAACAAGTGAGTACAATTAAATACACTGATGCTTAAAGACCAAATAAGAGAAGCAAGAATTATTAAATGATTTAACGAGGTACAGATTTGAACAGCCAGACAAGCAGGGCTAAATAGAGTGTTCTTTGTTTTTTGGGTTAGGTGGAGGCTGAGAGAAGCCTAGGTACGGCAGGGACAATAGCTTATTAGTCTGGACTGGAGCAAGGGCATAACCATTTGGATTTCAAGTATGCTCTAAGATGTAATTTAAATTGGTGCTGAGAGGGCATAAGTCTTAGGTTGTTTGGTAGGGCGTTCCAGGATTTGCCAATGGAATTGGCATATAGTGCATCACCACCAGCATTGTTAGATTTAATGGTCCTTACTTGTAGACTTTTGGAAGACCTGAGGGAGTTAAGGTTGGAGTACGGGGTAAGTATTTTGTTCAGTGAGGGAGTTTTCTCTGGATGGTTAATAATTTTAAAAGCCTCAGTTAGCTGGTTGAATTTGAGTAAATTGGGCAGTTCCAGCCATTCGAGAGACCTTAAATTTAGGCAGTGATGAGTGCGATAGGGCGTTCCTGTTATGAATCTGGCTATGTGATTATAGGTAGTTAGTTTATTAAGCTCTTTCTTGGTTAGGAAGGAGAATATCGGGGAGGCATAGAGGAGTGTGGGAGAGTAGGTGGGTTCGGGCAATAGTCAGTTTGGTGTGCGGAGTTAAGAAGGCCTTTATTCTATACATTGACCCAAGTTTTCTGTTAACCGATTTAATAGTTAAGTTTACATGTATATCAAATTTAAGTTTATGGTCTATGGTCACCCCTAGTAGTTTGGTGTTGGATACGGGGTAGATAATGGTCCCATTGTTGGAGGACACATGGAAAGTGGGATTGTTGGTGTTGAGGGGTTCTATAGTTTGAGCAGTCACTGAAGTGGGGAAAAAGAGAAGTAATTTGGTTTTGGTAGGGTTAAGTAAGAGTTTAAGTTCCGAGAACCATTTTTCGACAGAGAAGCAGTTTTGGGTTGTGGCTTGGAGTTTGGCGAGAGATTCGTCAGAGCAGATCAGGGTGGAGTCATCTGCGTATTGAATACAGGTGGCTTTGGGAATAATTGAGTGTAGGCCATTTATGAAAATGGAGAAAAGAAGGGGACCAAGGATAGATCCTTGGGGGACACCAATATTAGTTGGGAGTAGGTCTGATAGGCTGTTTTGCCACTGGACCGCCTGTTTTCTGCTAGAGAGATAGGCATTAAACCAACTTATGGTTAGTTTACTAAGATGTAAGGTTTCCAGTGCCTGAAGCAGTAGTTGGTGGTTGACCATATCGAAGGCTTTCGACAGGTCTAGAAAGAGCGCAGAGGATATTAGTTTATTATTGCGATTGTGGTTGACTGAGTCTACAAAGGAGAGAAGAGCTGTGGTTGTGCTGTGATGGGGGCGGAAGCCATGTTGGGTATTTGATAGGAGGTTGTTATGTATGAGGTAGGTAATGAGTTGTTTATGGACACAGTGTTCCATAATTTTGGCTAAGGGAGACAGTATGGCTATGGGCCTATAGTTGGAGGTTTCAGTGGAGGGCCCTCCTTTGTGGAGGGGGATGATATAAGAGATTTTCCAGATAGAGGGAATAGATGCTTCAGAAATGGTCCGGTTGATCAAGATTGATACAGGGTAGGCTATGGCATCAGATGCTATTTGTAGGTATTTGGCAGGGAGCAGATCTGCCGTGAGGGTGGTTGGTTTCAATTTTTTCAAGAGGGTGCGAATGTAGGAGGTGGAGATGGGTTGTAGGTTAAAGGCCGTTTGGGTTGTATTTATAGTTGGGGTTGCCACTGAGGGAGGCGTGGGAAGCTTGCTGGCAAGGGACTGGATGGTCTCAGTGAAAAAAGAATTAAAGGAGTTGGCTATTTCTGTTGGGTCATTGTCCATGAGTTTGTCAGGGGTGGGGGTAGTAGACTTACCAGGATGAAGTAAGCGGTTAAAACCAGCCCAGAATTTTTTAGGATTATACTGATGTTTGTCTTGGAGGTGACAGAAATATTGTTTTTTATCAGATTTAACGGCTACTTTGGTTGAATTTCTTAGCTGGAGGAACTTGATGCGGTCTAGGGGGGTTTTTGTGGTTCTCCACTTATTCCAGGCCTGGTCTCTGATTCTAATTTTGGATTTAGTTTCTTGTGTTAGCCAGGGTGCTATACATTCCTTAGTTCTCGTAAGTCGATTAGGAGCATGGGAATTGAGTATCTTGAGGAAAGTGTTATTAAAGTATGAAACACTTTCATCTAAGGATAGGGTTTTTAGGATGTGCCAGTTACAAGCCTTGAGATCAGCTAGGAATTGGTCAGGGACAAAATTTTGCTATTCCTTACTAATCTAGTTATGGGGGGAGTCTTATTTGAACATTTGTGTTTTATAATAAAGGTAGCAAGGTGGTCACTAAGGTCGTTGGGAAGGGTCCCTGTGGTATAGTTATTTGGATTCCTATTAGTAAGAATCCAGTCAATAATACTCTCCTTTTGTTGTGCATGTCCAATTCTAGTGGGAGAGAGAATATTTTGGGAGAAACCATGTAAGTTAATGGGGAGAGGATTTGATTGGGCCGAGTAGAGACCAGTCTATATTAACATCTCCTAATATTATTGTTTCTTGGGGATAGTTATTAGCAAGCCAACTAAGGGTTTGTTCAAGATTTTCTACATTTTTGCCCGGTGGTAGGTAGGTTACTATGAGATTAATACTTTTTTGTCTGTTTAGGGATATCTTAAGAGCAATCAGTTCCAGGTTTGGAACTTTTGGGGGTTGCAGTGAATTCATTGTGATGCTCAAGGAGTTCTTGAACATCACAGCTATTCCACCACCCTTTCTGGTTGTACGATCAGCCCTGATGATGTTATATCCAGGAGGGATAATTTCCTCATCCTTGGTGCTTGGTTTGAGCCAAGTTTCTGATAAACACATTATGTCCGGGGAGTGGATATCAAGCATGGCATGCAAGCTATGGACTTTATTGTTAATGCTTCTAATATTGAGATGGAGCAAAAAGAGGGAGTCCGCAGGTCTGCTAGCTGCATGGCGGAGGTTAGGGTCTGGGTCACTATGAGGGCCTGGGTTAGGGTGGATGTCCCCGTCATTAGTGATGGATTTTTTCAAATATTCTAGTATTTTTTGTAGTCTAGTTAGTAGTTTAAGCTGTTCTCTTAATGAGGATACTTTTGGGTATCTAAGAATAAAGTGTGTACTTTTAGGGATGAGGTGAGTAGCAGAGTAGAGAGAGGGGGGGATAAGAGTAGTGGTATTTTGGGAATACAGGGAGGTCTGACCCTTAGGAAGGTAGATTCTTGTTAGGGCTTGTGTTTCATAGGTTGTTAAGAGATACGGTAAAATGAGGAGTAAAAGTACAAGGGGGAGGGTGGTAAATGAGGTTCTGTCCATGGTGAGGCTGAGATCTCAGCGTCAATAGGGCTAGGGGCGATACCTAGGTCAGCAGGAAGCTGGAGGTAGTAGTAGGGTGAGATAAATGGAGAGAGTTAGGTAGGTGGGCGGGTTAGGTTTAGTGGTGGGGAGTGGCAGAGAGATGGGGGGGAGTGGACAGTTCTGATTGGGTAGTGGAAATGGGGATGGGCTTGATGACCAAATGTAGAGGTAGTGGGGGCGGGTGGGAATAGGGGGCAGGGAGGGGAGCGGAGCAAGCCTCGAGAGGGCTTGGAGCGGGGACTACACCACAGGATTTCCCTGGGTCTTAGAGGAAGCCAGGTTTAATGGTAGCTACCTAAGTTCTATTATTTTTCCTTTAATTTTATTTCTTTTTGTTGATTTTTATGTAGAAGGAACCTGTGTTCAATAGATTTTATTCTACCTGGTACCTTTAGTAAAGTACAAGGTGTTTGGCAAAGTACAATGAAAGGGGTAGTTATTTATTTACCCTGAGTCTCTTAATGGGCTTTTAAAGTTGTTTGTGCATTCGCACTGGTGGGGTCCTGGGGGTCCTGAGTGCCACTCGGTAGGCGTCTGGTTTTGGGGCTACCCTGAGTCTCTTAATGGGCTTTTAAAGTTGTTTGTGCATTCGCACTGGTGGGGTCCTGGGGGTCCTGAGTGCCACTCGGTAGGCGTCTGGTTTTGGGGCTACCACGAGGGCCAGTGCTGCTGCCCGATCGTAAAGCACAGAAATGTGTAAGGAACAGAGAAGGAGCCTAGACAGTCGGGGTTTAAGAAATGTGACCGGTATCAAAAAATATCACTCGGGCTAGCTGTGTGTATTGCCTTGGCGCTCTTCACCTGCAGCATCCATGTACTATCTGCCATAGCTGAAAAATCCACGAAGGAATAAAACTCATCCAATTCAGCTTTATTGTGCAGAAAAACCACAGCAATGCTCTAACACTGACCTAGGTTTAGTCCCAAAGGACTTCTTCAGAGTGTTTGGAACCAACAAAACATTTATATTAACATAATTAAGTTAATTAGATTAATTAACCAATGCACTACTTAACCAGTTGTAATATAATTGAATAACCCGCCTAAAAATTCAGGCTAGAGTCAAAACAACCGATATACAAATAGTAAAAACTCTAGTGCACTCTATAAATATACAAATAACTATGTTAAAACACCTAACTATGAACTTAATAAAATTAAATTAATAAAGAAAACACATGTATATGAATTATGTATAAGAAATAATAGTAAAAAAATAATTTTAATTTTAAAAAATACATTAAACAATTATATGAAATAAATCTAATTACTGTGAATAAATAAGTAAACATTAATATAAGTATTTGTTATCCCATTATATGTTTAAGCCTTAAATATGGTTTAATTGAAATAAATTCATTCAACCCAGGAGGATGATGGGCATTGAGTAAAATTTGCCACTTAAGTTCGCAAATATCTAAATGTTGATCAATGATCCTACCTTGTGGGTCTTTTGTCAACTGTTGTAACACAAAATAAAAATGTGGTCACTATGTGCCATTACATGTCTAGCTAAAGCATTAGTGGGCTTATTGTGTTGAATGTCCAAAAGATGTTATTTTATCCTATCCTTGAACTTTCTACATGTCTTGCCCACATAAAAAGCCATACATGATTGACATTTCGCCAAATAAACAATATTTGGAGTAAGACAGTTTTAAAGTGACCATTAATAGTTATATAAATGTTGTTAACCATTATTTTATTCAAAGTTGGTAATATATGAACACAAGTTGAGCATCTGCCACATTTAAAATTGCCCTTACTTTTATTTGTATTGCTAACCCCAGCAGAACTACCTTTCTCCAACATTTCCTTAAAGGTCTTATCTTTCCTAAAAATAAACTTTGGTTTTCGCGTGGTAAAACCAAAAAATTCTTTCAGTCTTGTTAGGGAAGTCCAATATTTCTCAATAATCTTAATATAATCAGTATCTGCATTAAAAGTAAGGACAAATAAGATGGCCTTTCCCTATATCCTGTTGCCTAATAGAATTATGATTAAACAGATCTTCTGTACTCCTAAGAATTGATTGAATATGTCCACTAACTCTTTTTGATTGTATTTCCTTCCTAACCTCATCACACATAATTTGAGGATACCCCCTATTTAAAAAGAGATTCAACATAAAATTCAGTTCACCTTCAAAATCAGAATCGTCGCTAACCATACGTGCTGCCCTTATAATTTGGCCTTTAATAATGGCTCTCTTTTGATGTTCTGGGTGCCAACTACCAAAATGCAAATAAGAGTTTGAAAAAGTGGATTTCCTAAATATGTTAGATGTAAATTCACTTCTGTCTTTGTTGTAGGTCAAACTTATATCCAAATATGTGATTGTCTTCTCATTTCTTCTCATTTCTTTCACAAGTAAACTTCAAGAACCAAACTGTATGATTGATGTAATGAATAAAACTATCCAGTGTGTTCCTGTCACCCTGCCAAACAATAAAAATATCGTCCAGATATCGCGTGTATAGTTTGATAAATGGGCTATATTCGCTGTTAAACACATATTCTGTTTCCCAATGTGCCATTATGTAGTTCGCATAAATGGGGGCACAGGCTGCCCCCATTGCCACCCCTGTCTTCTGATGAAAGTAATGTCCTTCAAAAAATAAAAAATTGTTACGTAATACTAACTCCATCAAGTTTACGTAAATAATATGTTCTTGGTCATAAAGACCAGTGGCCAACAATTGATCTTCCAGCCAAAGTAACCCAATGTCATGTGGGATGGCTGTAAATAAATTAACTACATCAATGGTCACCAAAATTATATCTTCTTGAATGTGTAGTTTTTTGATTTGGTCCAAAAAATGCCAAGAATCCTTGGTAATATATGGGAACCTATTTAAACCCACTTTTAGCCTAGAATCAAGGAATTTACTTATGAAAAAAACTTTGCTCCTTTTTCCATCTACAATGGCCCTGAAGCGAACATTATTCAGGCCTTTGTGGATCTTTGGTATCCCAAAAATTCCACTAACGACTGGAAATTTGTTGGTCAAAAAATCATATTCGTCCTCATTAATACCCCCTTGTAGAAGAGCATCTTCAAGAGCGAAGTCTACCTTCCTATAGGCAATGTGAATTATTAAGGCTAACTTCTGTGTAGTTGTCATCCGTAAGCATATTTAACATCTCACTTAATCTAAATTATCAATAATAACCACTCCTTTGCCCTTATCGGGCTTCATGACCCGGATATTCTTATTTCCACATATGTAAGTTATAGCTTCAACTTCTTCCTGAGTTAAATTGCCCAACTTTATTGTTTGCCTATCTCTGTAGTGATCTCTAATATCCTGTTCACATAAACTTTCAAACATTCGCACTATATTGTTGTATGGTGGATTAAAGTAACTTGGTTTACTTGGATTAACTATATTACCTGTAGTATCACTGCCACTTTTAAACCCAAAATAAGCTAACAGATTCATTTTTCGAGTTAATAACTTCAAATCTATAAGCGTATCTATAATATTACCATTTCTACAGGGAACAAAATTGAACCCTTTCGACAATACTTCAGCATGTGACGTGCTAAATTCTATACTAGAATAATTGTATAGTTTAAAATCTCGAACATTGTTGTGTAATATAGTCGGGTTGGATAATACAGTAAAAGTGTTACTTTTCTCCACTATCTCACTTGTGGCATCCTTGGGCATGTACACTAATGGCTCCGTTTCCTGATAATCTATCGTACAATCTGAATTAGAATCTACGGAAATATTATCTCCTTTGCTTCTATCAATAATATTAGAACTTCGCTCTTTACTTGCATTATTTTCACTTGGCAAACTTAGCTTTTTAACAGATGTACAGTTTCCTGCTGTTAAATTGTTTAAATCACTAAAAATAGTGTATGTCCTCAATTGCAGCAGTGCCTCATCCTCCTGGTGATTATCAATATCGAAGCTGTGGTTAGACGAAACATCAAAACCATTTCTAAAGCTTTTAAATACTAAACCATCACTGCCCCCTTCCCTACTACCATTTAAAAATTCTTCAGACTCAAATTCCCTGACGAGCGTTAACAATTCACTCATGTCAGGTGCAATAATATTGCTGTTAACCGCCAGTTCTGTAAAGGAAACAGGCCCCCCTCCTATTCGCATATCAGGTGAAAAACTATCAACAGTTGGTGTCAGTCTGTGGGAAATTAACATCACCCTTACTATTAACATTATCACCAGCTTGCTTATATCCATTATTTTCTGTTCGCTTGACCAGACTGAATTCTAAATTAACACAAGACTCATTTAAAAATATAGGAGTCAAGTTAACACCAACTTAAAGTGACCGGAATCTGCAGTCGTTTCAGTCTTGGCACAAATAAAGCAATTAGTTTTAAGACAGGGTGTATCATGTAGCCAGTAAACTTTTTTTGCTACCTTCGTATTGGTTTTGTCCAATTCCGATCTTGATGCCCCGTCTGAAAATTTATTTTGACTCTTGCTTCTGTATTGCGGACTTCGTTGTCGTCGCAAACTGGCCGTTGATGTCTTATCCTCTCGGAACGCCTTGGAGTATCTCCCAAAGGGTCCTGCTCTTGATTCTCAGAGCTGTTATGCCTGATGTGTGAATCTGGTAACGCCCCTTCAACCGGAACTTCGTTTAACATCCTCTGTCAGTATACCATTCCCGGAACAAACAGGAGTAGCCTGGGTAAAAGGTAAACTTATCTGCCATAGCTTTAGTGCCAGAGTTTTACTTGAGCGTAAAAATAAGCTCATTGTTGGGATTGCTGAAGGTTCCATTTACTGAAGCCCTTAAGGAATCACAGAGCTCCAAATCTCCTTTGTTCTCTTATAAAGAAAGCCATAAACGGCCTGTTTCGGTTCCAGCTTCAGAACCACCAAAACAAGTCGTTGCTTCAGAGCCCAGAGTTCTCTGCTGTGACAAATCAGAACCACACTCTTCGGCTCAATCTGTGTCCTCTGAGCTGGGTGAGTCCATGCCAGTAATACTGTGTCCAGTTTTGGAGGCAGTCACTTCTACATTGAGATCACCCATACTGGAAAAGATAAGATCTCCTTCAGTTTTTTCCCATTCCTCCAGGAGTTTATCTGATTAAGATTTGGAGCAAGTGGTGAAGAGTGCTACAAACACTGGCAAAAATTTTATCTCCAGACACAAAGGAATCTGAACCGCCCTGTCTAATTCCTCCTCCACTCATCCTGGTGTCTTTGGAGCCAGAGACCATGGGCCCAATAGTAGTGGAGACATCTGAACCAAGACCCCCTTTGGACTCTTTGGTTCTGACATCTGCTCAGACTTCAATTACTTTGGACATCAAGGGGTCTAGGAGCTGGTGCTCCAGTCTGAACCGGGTAGGGGAGTCAGTATGGGCAGTTGTCCGATCTGAGACTACTCCTCTGTGCTTTGGCTAGGTTGAGCTCCTACATCTGCTTCAGAGCCATCCACTCTGCAATGGAGCCGCTCCTTGAACTCTTCGGACTGGGGTGAGGGGGCTTTTGAGCTGATGCCTAAAGCGATGGCTCTTCCATCAACTCCACTCTCTGGCCCTAGTTCTCCCCTCCCAAATGCCTGTGTTGGCCTCAGTCTCCCCCAAGTGCAGAGCCCCGGAACCCCAGGAAGCCCCTATGGGCAGTATCTCTTCCAAAACTTCCCCAGAGTATCCCTCTGAGAAAGTCCCTCTGCAAGAGGAAGCACAGACTCCCCTGAGTCTTCTCACTTCAGATACCAACTTGGATGAGTCTGAAGGGTCCCCAAAGTCCCCCTTGTCTCCTTTTCTGACATCCTTGAGATACTTAAACAGAGGGGTGGCTGGAAGTCTACCAACCTTTCAAAGGAAGAGTTCGGTATAACTGGAGGCTTTTCGGTCTTGCCCCTCCCCCCTCCAGGGTGTCTCCCCCTTATGATCAACTAATGTCTGTGATATCTCATAAGGCTTGGACTTCTCCAGATACAATGGAACCTGTTTCGAGGCAGCCCAATAAGTTCATTACTGCTCCATCAGACAGAGTTCCTATCTGAAGGTGTCCCTGTAGATGGCAGAGGGGCCACTAAAGTTGTCCGAAACATGTTCTGTCCATCTTCTGAACAAGGACTCTTGTACTACGGATAGGTATGGAAAGTGTGTTCATCAGTGGCATTTACACTCTCTGAACTATCTGACCCACTTACCAGACTTCAGAGATCTCCTTAAAGAGCTTTGGGAGACTTCAGGGTACTGTAGATTCCTTGATTACTGACAAGGTTTCCTCTTGCCTCTCAACTCTTCAGTGGTCGACTCCTTGTGATTGATTTCATACGCTGCTGATGGAGCGAGTAGGGCTGCAGGTACAGGAGTTTCCTTAAGTAGGCATTCCTGGATGTGGTGATGCAACTGCAGAACACTTCATCTTCCTTCACCAGTACCCCTTTTGATAGCTCATCTCTATTCAGGCCCAGGAGAAACTCTACCCAGGTGTGAGCAAGAAGGGAAAACCTCATCTGCCATAGGAGTACAGTTTTCTGCCCCCACTAGACCTGGTCACAAAGGTAGAAAAATGTGGTTCTGTAAGTCCCCAAAAAGGTTGTTCCAATGCACATGGTGACACTTCCCTAGGGGCAGAGATGGAAATGGAAGATGCTGGCCTCGCAACAGAGAGGGTCCACAGAACCAGGGCAACAGAATGTTCTCTGGTAGGCCCTCTCAGTGCTCTTACAGGGAAGCCTGCCTTTCCCTCTCTGGAAGCAGTCAGCGGTCACTTATCACTGTACCATAACGTCTGTCTAGAAATCACTCACGACAAATGGGTACAGACACCAATAGCCAGAGATGATCACGTACCCTTTTCCACCCCCCCCCCAAGAAAATCTAACCTGCTCAGATATTCCACATTACAAATGCACCATGCAACATCAAAAGTTGCTGAAAAAGTTGACAAAGTCCCTGCACCCCAGATTGGATCCAGAACTTACTCCGGATACTTTTTAGTTCTGAAAAAGATGGGACTGGAGATCCCTTTTGGATCTCAGCAGATTGAACAGGTGTGTACAAAAGTCAAAGTTCTGGATGGTGACACTGCAGTCTAGATTTCCTTTTTCTGGGAAAGACAGTTGGATGTGCTCGATAGATCAAAATGGACAGACAATCCAGGAAGCCAGTCATCAATTTCAGGCCTTGCCCTTTGCTCTTATTGCAGCCCTTCAAGTGTTCACCAAATGCATGGCAATGGTTATGTCTCACTTGAGACATCTGGGATTCCAAGTGTTTCTGTACCTAGATCACTGCCTCCTAACTGCCAACCCAAAGCATCTACTTCTACAAGAGAGGGATGAAACTATACTTTGCTCAAAACTAGGTATTATAATAAATAAAAAAAAAAAAATCTGCCTTGTTGCTCTCAACTTACCTTTTCTAGGCACAGAACTAGATTCAAGAGAGATGGTGGGAAAACTCATGCTGAAGAGAATCCAGTACCTTTGTCAGATCAAGGGTTTGATATAGAGACGAAAGGGGTCAGCGAGACTCTTGTTACAGGTTTTGGGGACCATGGCAGTGGTGATTCTTCTAGTACCCGTAGCACTTCTGCACAGGAGTCCTCCAAAAGTTGCGATCTGCCCAGTGGTCCATGCAGGATGTACCACTATTATCACGGATTCATGCAAGAAGGATCTTCTCTGGTGGCTTTGTACAGACCAGTTAGTCTTGGGGTGACTGTGTTCTTACAACAGTCTGTTCTAACCACGGACACTTCCTAGATCAGGTGGGGGGGGGCATCATCTGGGAAAGACTGTCCAAGGTTTATGGCACAAGAACCACTTGCATATCAGTGGCTGGTGCTCTGCGTTGAGTGTTTCAGGAGACTCTTCCAATAGGAACGATTACGATTTAGATGGACTACATGTCAAGGGTGGTATATAAACGGGGGCTAAGATTTGTTTCTCCCCTATGTTGAGGCACAATGGGTGTGGCAGTGGACTGCAGCTTAATGTTTTCTGATAGCAACACATCCTGGGGAAATCCAATGTGATGGACAAATTCAGCAGAGCAATTTTGCCTCATGAGTAGTCCCTGAAATGAGAAGTTGTGGAAGAGATTGCCCAAAAATGGGACCGGCTTGCTGTGATGTCTTTGCCACATCCATGAATGCCAAATGCAGCAGCTACTTTGCCCCTATTCCCCCTCTGGGGAAGTCGCTGAGGGATGCACTTGTTTACGATTGGCCTCTGGGACTTTATGCCTTCTCCTTTCCACTTGATACCCAAAGTACTTCAGAAAGTGAACATGTTTGGAAGCACCATGCTTTTCATTGCTCCATACTTGCCTTGTCAGATTTTGTTCCTTTTTTCCATGCCCACATTCTGGACCTAGTTCCAGACCCTCTGACCCACTCTTCGGGGGGTGTTCCATCAATCCAGACCCTAAAATTGACAGCTTGGCTGCTCCACTTCCACACATAGCCAGGTGTTATACTTTTTCCCTACTGGTCAGCCATATTTTGATTTCCTCAAACCATCCACTAGGAAACTATTCCAGTAAATGGAAAAAATGTTCATATTGGGTGGATAGACAATATCTATCTCTTGACAGCTGTTCTGGAGTTTCTAGTCTCTTTGAGGAAAGTGCAGATGCTGCTTCATTAGGGTTCAGCTGGCAGCCAAGTCTATCACACAGGAGAGATGGGGATGTCTTGTGTCCCACAAACTATGCAAACCCTTTTTGAAGGGAACCCTTCTTATACCCCCCCAATCAGACTTGCCCCCCCCCCCAATTAGACAACCTCCAGCTCCTTGAGACCTGAATTTTGTTTTAGCTGCCTTGATTCTTCCACCTTTAGAACCTGTCTTCCTGTGACATGAAGTTTCTCATGGACAGTCCTCCTCTTGGAAGCCATTACCTCTGCCAAAGGGGTCTTGCAACTCCAAGCTTGCTGTGCGCCCTCCTTATTTGGTGTTCTACAAAGACAAAGTATCCTTCAGAACAAGCCTGTCTCCTTTTTTTTTTTTTTTTACTGAAAATCTGTTTGGAAAATAACTTTAATCTGAATTGCCTGTATTTGTTCCCAAATATAGCAACAAGAAAGTATAAATTGTATCAGGTGGATGTCTGTAGACAGTTGTATTTTTATTTGGACAGAATGAAAAACTTCAGGAAATCGGACCAGATTGGTTTCTTATTCTGAATCAAGAAAGGGGTTACCCATTTCTAAAGTAATGGCTGAGTGCATTGTCATTACTGTAAGAAAAGGAAGACTATTACCAGGAAAGATAAAGGGTCATTCCCTAAGGGCTGTGGCAACGTCATGTGCCTTTCAAGCCAAACTTCCTATGCATGTCATTTGTGCAGCTACCACCTGGGCCAAACCTCCTACTTGTGTTACTCATTGCAAAGTAGACGCAGCCTTCCAGAAAAGGTCTTCCTTTGGGTCCACTGTTCTGAAGTCTATTTTCGTGCACCACCCAGGGATGAAGGTGCTAGGGACTCTTATCCCAACCAGCAAGAATTAAGAGGACACAACATTGAAGTTATGTACTAACCGTAATGTTCAATGTTTGTTGTCCATCTCATCCGTATTATTGCTTCCCACCCTCCTTCGCTCCAGGAGGATCGGGCAGATATATAGACTCGTGTGCATATATGTTCCATATGTTGTGGATGTGAAATGTGGAGTTTGTTCCTCCTTCCTTTTAGTTCTATAATGCTTTTTCTATATAGGTGTAGATATGTTAGAAACGAGCATGTAAACAAGATTTCGGTATTCCCATTGCATCATAGGATAGGTATGGCCTTGAGCCAGTAAAAGCCCTCAAGCTTTTTGAAGTAGGCTGAATCTGAACTGATGCTCTGCTCTGAACCCAACCAGCAAGAATACAGGTGAGATGGACAACAAAACTGGAAAGTTATGGTGAGTACATAACTTCTCATTGTCCTGTTCTGTTAATCTGTTCCATCTTTCTATACATCTGCAACTCTGTGTTGCAATGATGGAACATGCATCTTGCTGAAGTGCCCTGTTCTGGTTGTTTATACTACTAGATTTTGCTCCCACTTTTGAGAAATAGATTTAGAAAAATTAAATGTTTGCTTTCACACCTACTACATTTTGTATTTTATTTGCAAGGAATCCCATTCTCATGCCTCTGGTCATTCATGCAAATGTGCAGACTCCTTAGTTCTGCAACACCCTAAAAACTACCTCTTGCAAAGTAAGTTTTTGCAAGGAACTCTGATTCCCATTCATAATCTACAGGTGCAGATTTATTTGTAAAAAACCACTTATGCTCAATGATATAACTTTCCCACTTTCATTCTCTCAATCCAAAGGCAAAGATATTTTAAGATATCCTTTGTGGGAGCCTGTTCTATAGGGAAGCAAAATGTGGCTAATCCACACAGTCTGCCAAGACTATTGGTGCAGCTTCAAGAATTCATACAGTGGAGCAACTCGTAGATGGGAAACTGTCACAGGGCCCTGAGTGTTATTCCACAGTACTACCCCTCAATTTTACTTGGATCAGCTTTGTCATAGCACCACACTGTTAAGGAAATAAATGAAATAGTCTTGGATAAGTTTCAAAATTTGTGTGTGGAGACCCAACAGTTGTCTCCCTGAATAAACTCAGAACAATTTATAGAACTTCAGAACATAACATTCATTAAACAACAAACCACAGAAATAAACCAAAGTCAATACAGTCACAACTTTCTCATGAGAGAGATCCAGCTTAATATTGATACTCTGTTGGCTACATAAATGTAATTTGCTGGGTAAGTCATTGTGAGCAATGAAGCAGATGCATCTTGTGTGTGTATATTAGGAGACAGCTGGAGTCCAAGGCTGTCCATCTTCCTAGTAAAGAAGTTAGACTTCTAAACAAGGTGGGGAAGGTTTCCCTTCTCTCCCACTTATTTCTTACAGGTGTTAAAACTACACAGTTGAATGTTAAGCTTCTGATGGGAACTATCGAATCTATAACACTAGGATGTTCATTATAGTATATGTTGCAGTTCTGACATGTGACAGTCTGACCCAGTGCCAGAGTTCTGCCCCCCCCCCCCCCGGCTTCTGCTGAGGTCCTCCCAAGGAAGCAAGGCTTTTGTGGTGTAAAAGGTGCATTGGCTAATGCTGTTTTCAGATTTTTTTCTTGCAGTACATTGGTAGCTGTATGATTTTGCAGAGATCTGAGGCCATCAGTCTGCTTCATACTGCCAGATACCCATAGGGGATTATCTGAGACTGCTTTTTGTACTTGGATTTATTTATTTGAATTTAACTGGGATAGTCCATCTGAGATGAAGCCATTTTTCAGTGGAGGCCTGGGGAGAAAACGTCCACAGTACAAGTAAGCAAGAAAATTTACAAAATTGATAACTGCAGTGAAAAGTTTACAATAAAACAGTTGAGCAAATGTAGGTAAAGCTCCACAGTACAATATAGTAAGACCTGTTAAACCAATAGCAACATGTGATGCCTGTGCATTGGCCCAGTAATCAAGGAACCTCGGTCCTTACTACTATCACCAGTGAGGGGCATGCACACTGAGAAGGATAAGTACACACACAGTAAAGTAAAATCCCTTAAGAGCACACTGAGATCAGTCTGGGGCTGGTTTCTCCCTTTCGTTCCAGATCCTCAATAAGACACTCCACTGGTACAGCTATAGGGTACAGGTCTCAGCCTAGTGCTAAAACCTCCAGCACCTTCTGTCCAACCAGTGCTTTGTGTCCCTGCCCAGGTAGCTGACACACATACACACTTTGAGATATGAGTTTTATACAAACAGACACTCTTGGGGAAGACTGGCACAGGTTTTCCAGCTATGCCCGGGCTGTAAGGTAGAAATCACTGCCACTGACCACTATTATCTGCTACTAATAAGGCCCTTACCAAAGGGTGTCCAATTTTACTGTGCAATATTATCCAATTAGCAAGTATGATCAGCAAGGCTTATTGGGTGTCTTGGACAGTATCACTATATACATGAAATGTACTTAAATTCTCTACACACAACAGCCACAGCTGAAAGGATTAAAAATATTTAATAAAACACAAGCCAAATCTCAATTCGGCACAGTGCTAATCAAGAGTTCAGACACAGGAAAATGCTTAAAATACTGTAGAATAGTCTGACATATAGAAAACAGCTAGTCTATTCTTACTATTTTCTAAAAGAAACCATGTTCTAAACTTACATACACAGAGCAAAGCAGAGTGCTGGTGAACTCCAGTTCTGAAGACAAATGCAAAATGCTCTAATTCTCTCTCTTCATTGTAGATTACATCATTCTTGACACTTCTGATTTAGCTGGCTTCCCAGGCTAACAAACTCAGAAGTTACATTTATTTTTGTAATTATGTGCACCTGCAGGAAGCCACAACAATAAAAGATGTTATACATATAAAATCTAGCAATTAATGCTGGTCTCAAAACAAGACCTAGTTCTCTTTTTTGTAAAACCAGCCTGTGGATTATATTTACAAATTGCACATAATGATTTACAAGATTCTATTGGGCTGGCAGCCTTTCAGTTTTTCACATTTCTCCCCTCCCTCAGAACTCTTTCAAGTGACCCTTGAGAAATGTTGCTTGATAGGGTTAGGTCTGAGTCAGTATACCTTACACAATTTCCTGTCTTTAGAGCCCATCTGTGTTGGCATTGCTAATCCCAATGTGGTGCTGCACGTGCATATCATATGCTTGCAACCCTAGGCTCCATCTTGGCATTTTGTTGGCTGGCCCAGTGTAACAATGTTAGGGGATTGTGATCTATAACTACAGTGAATTTCCTTCCATACAGATAAGGCTGACATTTCTGCAGTGCCCACACTATGGCTAGACATTCCTTTTCTACAGCTGCATAGCATTCCTCCCTGGTTGGAGCCTATGACTGAGATAAACCACTGGGAGCTCTTCTCCCTATGAAGAAATCTGGCTAAGTACAGCCCCCACCCTATGGTTCAAAGCCACTTGCACAAAAAATTATTTGCTGAAATCTGAACTGGCTAACAGGGGGCCCTCCCAAAGCTTCTTTAAGCTTCTGGAATGCCTGCTCACATGCGGAGGTCCACACTACCGTTTCTGGTCTGTTCTTCCTTGTCCGGTCTGTAAGGGAAGCAGCTATGGTACTGTAACTGGGGGACAAATTTTCTATAGTACCCTGCTTGTCCCTAAGAATGCCCTCTCTTGCTTTTTGGTAATAGGTGCAGGCCATGCCTGAATGGCTTCCACTTTGGCAGGTTCTGGTCTGATCTTGCTACTCCCCACTCTGTCCTGAGTAGGAGACCTCTGCCATACCCACCTGACATTTGCTTGACTTAATGGTCAACCCTGCCCTCAGTAGTCTGCCCAGCACCTCCCTGATCTGTTGAATTTGCTCTTGCCAGGAATGGCTGTAGATGGCAATAGCATCTAGGTAAGCAAGGTCAAACCCTCCTATGTTATGATCTACAAGCGTCTGGAAAATTACTGTGGCATTTTTCATCTGAAAGGGCATATTTGTGAACTCGTACAAGCCAAAAGGAGTCAAAGGCTGACCTGTCTCGAGCACTGGGAGTAGAGAGCACCTGCCAGTAACCCTTGGTACAATCAATGGTGGTAAGATACTTGGCCTCACCCAGCTGCCCTGGGGCCTCATCTGTCCTAGGCATGGGGTAAGCATCTGATTGTGACTAATTTCCTGTAGTCCACACAACCTGGTGCTGCCAGCCTTCTTTGGCACCAGCACCACTGGGGAGGCACATGGACTGTTGGACTATTGAATTGCCCTAGTTCCAACATCTGTAACTCCTCCCTCAGTCCTTTTGAAACTCTTGGGCACCCTATAAGGGGCCTGCCTAATAGGCCTTTGGGGTCCTGTATCTACCTGGTGTATGCACCCTGGTTTCCCAGTGAATGTCCCCAAACTCTTATAACTCTGCTAGGATTTCTCAAACCTGGGTAGGAGATAGCTGCCGGGACATTGCTACCCCTTCCACTGAGGTCCGTCTGAGCCTCACTGAGATCAGTCATTAGATCCCCCTCAGACGACTCCTGCAAATGCTCAGTAAAAGGGCCCTCCATGCTAAGGTTTCATCATGTTAACCTGGTACAATTTGTGCCCCTGCTGTCTGCCTAGCAGTTCTACCATGTAATTAACTTCACTTAAACCTTTCTTACCACCTTGTAGGGTCCCTCCTGGGCTGCTTGCAGTTTGTGTCTGACAGGAATGAGAGCCATGAACTGCTGCCCTATAGCATACACTCTAGCTTGAGCATTCCAGTCATACCAGACCTTTTTCTGCTGTTGGGCTTCTGCCAGGTTCTCCTGGGCCAAGCCCATGAGTTTCCTGAGCCTTGTCCTGAGGTTTAGGACATGTACCACAACAGACTCCTTTAGAGATTCACTCCTTCCCACTCCTGTCGAATTAAATCTAGAGGTCCCCCCACCCTATGCCCATAACAGCAACTCAAGGGAGAAAAACCTGTGGATTCTTGGGGAACCTCTGTAAGCCAACATGTGGGGCAAATATTTCTCCCACTCCATTTGGTCTGCAAATGCCCATACCATGGACTTGAGTGTATAGAGTTTAACCTCTCAACAAGACCATTAGTCTGGGGTGTAGAGTGGTCTTTAGGTGCTTCACCCCACAGTACTTCTACAGACAAGCCAGCAGGTCTGACATGAAATTGGCACCTCTGTTAGTATTTCTTTTGGGAAACCTACCCTGCTGAAAACTGCTAAAGCATTTGCCACCTTTTCTGTCTCAATGGAGGACAAAGCCACTGCCTCAGGGTATCTTGTAGCATAATCTGCTACCACTAGGATATACTTTTTTTTCACTGTGTAACTTTGGGTACTCAGCGGGCCCTACACTATCCATAACTACCCTGTGAAATGGCTCCTCAATCAAGGCAAAGATATCAAAGGAGCTTTCACCTTGTTTTCTGTCTTGCCTACCTTTTGGCATTGCTCACAGGTCCTGCAGTACCTTGTTACATCTTTGGAAATTCCAGGCCAGTAGAAGTTCTGCATAATGCAACTCTGTATGTTTATGCCCATATGACCTGCAAAGGGAATATCATGAGCTATGGCTAGAAGTGCCAGATGGTAGGTTCTAGGCACTAACAACTGTGCTCTATCCTCTCACCTTCTAGTCCTCCCTCACGGGTCCACTCTTTACATTAACCCTTTGTCCCTGTATACAGATTCCCCCCTTCCCTTGAGAATAGTGTGCCCCACTAGCTACCTGCCTCAGGCCTTGAAATGTAGGGTCTGAGAACTGAGCCTGTCTTAGCTCTCCCTTTCACAGGAAGTCTGGCATCCCCTGACAGCAGTGCCTCCCTGTCCGCCTGGGTACTATTACTCACCTCTACCTTTGCAGTCACTCTGTGCAAGGGCCCATCAGTACCCACAAGTAGCTGTGGTTCACATTCTGTCTCACTGCTACAGAGTAGCTCCCTCCCTGAAGTAACCACCTCACCAGTCCTGGCTGCAAGTATGCGGTCTGACTGGTTCTCCCCCATCCTACCAGACCCACATACTTGTCTCCGAGCCTGACTGTGTAACTGCATGAGCCATGGTACTGCATTATCAAAATCATTCCCTATCAGGACATGCAGGGAGATTCGTAAATACACCTACTTGCTGGCTTCCTTTTCCACCCTTCCAGTCAAGGTTAACCCTAGCCAAAGGTATTTGGAATGGGGACTTTCCTAAAGCTCTGGAGTAGACTGCCTAGGGAGTAGTGCTCCTCTGTAACCATTGCAGGCTTCACAATGATTATGTAGAGGCTCTCTTAGCAATGGCCTCTGCCATTCACTACGATAGTATATAGTCTCTAGTGGTAGTTTGGTACCCTTGTCTCAAGACAACCTACTTTTGGCATTTTGTCCTTCCCACTTCCTGGCTTCCTCAACTTTTGTTCCCCACCTTGTCTCTGTGGGCATATATGCCACATGGCCCCACTGGATCCATTCAAAACATTTAATCCTAGGTCCTGGACATGTACCTGGAGTAGAGGCTTCCCCTGCTACTGGCATATTCTGTTGGGGTAGTCTGGGCTGCCCACCATGGATTTTTAGGACTATGAGCAGTACTGGGAGTCCATTTTCTGTGCAGGGATGCCCTGCTTGCTAGGTATAGGTCTCTCTTCTTCCGTAGCTCATCTGAGGTATCACATTGTCCATCGGCGAACCAGACCCTCATGTCCTCAGGCAAAGTGCTAAGGGCTTGTTCTGTCACCAGAAGGTCTGCCAGCCCGTCAAAAGTGGTGACCTGACATCCACCTATGAAACTTAAGTGCTCAGTTCGGCAACATATTCACACACAATGTCATCTGCCTTGCGTCTTTGCTCGCAAAACCTTTCCTATAAGTTTCAGGTGTTTGGCTTAAATTCTACCAAACACTTTCCTCAGCAGTATAATCAAAAAAATTCATGATCGGTTAATTTGGACAGCACAGTTACAGCTTTACCATGGAGTAAGGGGGTCAGGAGCGATACCCAGAGCCTTTGGTTATGCATCATACTGTGTGCATACCCTTTCATACGATTGAAACTATCGACATTATCCCCCTCTGTAAACTGTGGAAGAAATTTACTGACCTTTTCTGCTTATGGGGGTCTGGTTACTCTCTTCGCCAGAGTCATGGAGGTAATGTGGAAGGGTCAGTATCTCCTTTTTGTGCTTCCTCTCCTTAGCTTCCAGGTGTAGCAGTTTCTCATTCTCAGCCTGTCTGTTTCCAAATGCCTGGCCAAGTCTCTCTTGCTCCAGATGGATTTAAGTCCTCTGCAGAAAGGTTGAGCTGTCTTCTGACTGTTGTACATCTCTATGGCCATTTTGATTGGCCTCCTTATTGTGGTTTCTAATGCAGCTGTGACCAAAGCTGCAATTATGTCTGCCTTGTCCTTAGCCTGGCACATCTCAAACAACTAGCTCCTTGTCAGCTTGCCTTACTCCTCTACTGACATGCTTGCCTGCTGTCCCTGACTAAGCTAACAGAAGAAATAAAACAATTGTGACCTGAACTCTGAAGATGCACTCCATGGCTTATTATTTAAGTACAAAAACACCTTCGCTGATCATCTACAAGCTACAGGAATTCAATGTCCACACCACTACAAGCCAATTAGTATGTGATGTGACTATCTCACCACTATCAAACAATATCTGATGCCAAACTACTAATATGATGCCTGTGCACTGGCCAAGTAATAAAGGAGCCTCAATCCTCTCTACTAGCACCAGTGAGGGGCATGGCCATTGGGAAGGATAACAAATGCACACAGTAAAGTACAATTTCCTTTAAGAGCCCATGGAGCTCTGTCAGTCTGGGGCTGGTTTCTCTCGATACCAAATGAGACTCCCCACTGCCACAGCTATAGGGTACAGGTGTCAGTCTAGTAGTCAAGCTAAAATCTCTGGTACCCTCTGTCCAACCAGTGCTTCATGTCCCTACCCAAGTAGCTGAAGCATACACACTTTGAAATATGAGTTGTATACAAACACTCCTGGGGAAGGCTGGCACAGGTTCTCCAACTATGTCCCCTCTTGTGGCCAGGCTATAAGGTAGAAATCACTGCCACCAGCCACTAATCAGCTACTAATAATGCCCTTACCAAAGGGTGTCCAATTTTACTGTACAGTATTATCCAATTAGTAAGTATGAAAGCAAGACTTATTGGAGTGGCTTGGACAGTATCACTGTATACACGCAATGTACTCTCAACTGTGGCTGTTTTGTGTAGAGAGAATTTAAAGGTTTAAAAATATTTAATGATAAAACAAGACAAATATTCTCAGTTCAACACAGTGCTAGTCAAGAGTTCAGACACAGGAACATGCTTAAAATACTGTAGTCTGACATACTAGTCTAATCTTACTATTTTCTATTTCTGAGAGAATGTCAACTTGCATACAGAGCAAAGGCAGAGGGCTGGTGATGTCAGTTCTGAAGACAAATGAAATATGCTCTAATTCTCAGTCTTAAATTGGTAATACTGCTGACTCATTTTAGATTGCATCATTCTTGACACTCCTGATTTAGCTTCCCAGGCTAACAAACTCAATTTACATTTCTTGTTGTAATGTGTACCCGCAGCAAGCCACAGCACTAAGACATTATGCATGTAAAATCTAGCAGTTAACTCTGGTGTCAAAACAATATAATTTGCTGATCCAGACATCACATCTCCAAGTTTGAGATCAGAGTCATACAATGCTTGAATCTGCTTTCTTCCTGCAGAGTGCACTGTGGTTGCATTTTTGAAGCTCAGTACAACATGTTCTTTTAAATTTGTAAAACCAGCCAGTGGGTTGTATTAATATTTACAAATCTGAGTCTATCTGGCTGCCTTGCAGTTTTTCGCACAAATGTACAGTAAGACATTTGAATTTACATAACATACTATCTTCAGAGTAATTGTACAGTACAGAGCAGGTAAATGGGTTATGGTAATAGGGAAGGGAGGAATAGAGGATAAAGGTGATATGTGCTGGCAAGATTCCCCACATTTCCTGCAACAGTCTCCTTACTGTGTGCTGCTTTTACCCCCAAGCACAATCTGTAAATTGCATCAATCTCTCCAGAAGGTTACTGTCAAGGTACCTACTATGGCCTTGAATTGCCTTCCAAGGAAGAAAGAGTAAGTGTTGGTCAAACAGGAAATCCCATTGGTCAACTTTGGCTTCCTTGGGACTGACTAATTGGAGCATTGTGGTGCATTTGCAGCACCCTACATTGAGTTGTGTTGTGAGGTGTCTTGGGCAGCTTCTCTGCAAAACCAAGTCGGTGGTTGCTTGCTTTCCTTTGCTCTGTTCTGTCAGTGCATCACCCCCTTGCATTTCCTGGACTTCCACTGACTCTTACTGAAGTGACTCATCTTTTTGAAATTAAGGCCAGATGTAGAAATTAGATGTCTGGAGCTTCTTTAAGAAAAAGTTGGAACCTTACCATATGACTTTGAGACAAATCAACCATTGTAGGACTGATGCCCTAACCACTGAAGACCTCTTTCTCTTCTCCACTAGCAGAGGACTTCTCACTTGGAGACTGCTTATGAGATGGCAGTTTTCCAGTGGGGTACTGGGGGCTGTTGAGGCCTATTTTGTAGGGTCAGTGATTCCATGGATAAAATTTGTGATCGAGTCAGCCTCATGATTCTAGCAAGGGCTCATTCTAGGAATCTTGTTCCAACTGTGAGGGAAATGGCTCAGTTTGTGTGTTGGGGGGGGGTGGTAAATATACCACTGCTACCCTTTCTTTCAAAGTCTTAAACTGCAGTCCCATATGCTTTCCTACCGGCAATCTTTGCCTTTACCGAGAAGAGTACAGAAGAATTTGAAGCAGAATGTACTTAAGGTTTGTGACTTCTGTCCTTAGGTTGCCAGGCTGCGTGTGGGTATGACTGTACCTAGCACTTTTCGTGCTTGTGTTCCTTTAAGCTGTTTATTAGTATTGGTTCCAGTGTATACAGCAACAAAGATAAGATTTTTCATGCCTTGATTTAAGTCTTCATCTGGTTTAGCTAAGGTCTTTAAGGTAGAACTGCACCCATAGACTTTAAACACTTCTCATGGTTTGATGTTTCCTACATTTTATCACCAGGAGTATTTGCAGGTTTTTAAATTTTTATACATAATTTGAGTCTGACCATGTGGGGTTTGGCATATTGGAAGTAATCCTGATTAGTTTGCCTTTAGGTATCCCACAATACAGTGCTCGTCTGTTAAAAAAAAATTACAGCATGCAGGCCCCCCCCCCCCCCCAAAGCTCCTGTCACTACATTGATTTTACATGGTACTGCTGTCTTTTCAGTTTTAAATAACACTTCATGCTGTTTAACAAAACACAAACAGTGCAAATGCTGCAGAACAGATTTTCAAAGTGCTTTTTTACTGCTGCTTTTTAGAATGGGTAAACTGCAGTCTCCTGTGAAGCCTGAACTCATTTCCCATCCACTTCACACCTAACCTCCATGGTTGTCAGTGTTGAGGGTAATTTGAGGTATTACCTGCTGTGATTGACAGCTCACAGCAGATGACTTACTTATGTATGGTTTCCTTGTTCTAGCCTTTACTTTCTGTATGGGTAGGGGAAGGACAAGGGAGCTGTGACATCATGGCATATGTAGGTTTTTAAGATGGTCATGATGTCAGTTTGCAGAGGGAATTGGCCAGAAAACTTCAGTGGCCTTGATGACATCAAGGAATTTAAAGACTGCAGCAAGCTTTTCCAGTGTGGGATGAAAGTTTTTTGAAAGTGAAATAATCACAGTACAGTAAGGTACTGTTCTAGTGTAGAAAAAGTTTATTTAAAAGATTCTGAATGCTATTCACAGCAGAGGCAGTAAATAGGAAGAAATGATAGAGAAGTTAAGCATTTAATAGAATCCCATTGCTGGTCCTTAAGCTTAATTTACTAATTTCAGTAAATAACTATACTGCATTTTGCCATTGAGGTTGTCAGTTAACTCGTTCATTCCAGTGTAGTGCTGAAAGTTTCACCGTAAGCTTTTTCATGGAATCAAATTTTCTCACATTTCAAACAAATATTCATTGCTGTAGAACCATAGAGGTTACTCCAGTGTGAATGTCAAACTACTTTTTTTATAGTAGTAGTCTTTGGTTCTATGTCTTAAACTGGATTTTATAAGACAAAGTTTTAGTTTATAATATTTTGTAAACCAGTTGCAGTATCTCTCAAACCTCGCAGTTGTAGCAGCGCTTTGTTCATCCAGCCGAGAGTTTTCATATGAAGCTAAGCAGTTCTGTATGTGCTAGTCTTGGTTGTCAAAATTAGAAAAACAAACTAATAGTATATATGAACAGTAGCTCTCTACCTGTATTGATCTTGCTATTGTGAAAGCTTTAAAATTGTCTCTTCCTACTTTGTACGTAGGATGGTGTTAGAATTATTAATGCATATATCAACAAACAATATTTGAGATACAAGCATCATTTGGTTGTAACTGTAGAAATGTCGGTCAGTTGTAATGAGTTTTAAACACTAGTTCATACAGACCAGGGGACTAGCCCAAAGAACCACAGTGCTTTGGGCAGTTGGGGAAAGTGACTTGCTTAAGGTCTCAGTAGCAAATGAAGGAAGTAGCTACTTAACAGCTCACTGGTCATAGCCTTGGTCCTTTGCTAATTGCTAGACCAACCCTTGTATATGTGGTGAGTGCCCTTGTATATGTGGTGAGTGACATTCATTCTGGATCAGGACTTGAGTGTCCTGAAACTGCCTTACAGCAAATGCGAGAGAGCC